>NC_143558.1:3030303-3333333 GCF_054136105.1 Typopeltis vanoorti
TGCTAGTGGTGTTATGGGGAGCACATTACACTGATTATTGAATGTTATTGTTAGTACTTTACTTGCTTTATAATTGCAACTGAGTGTTTTTGAGAATCCTGTTGCATATTGAATGATCAAAATTAAATCAAAGTATCCCTGTTTACAGCCTTGTGGAGACCACCCAGTGATCCAAATGGCATGGAATTTTGCAGGAATACATTGTGCATCATACAGAAGCGATATCTGAGAAAAAAAAGTTCCCAAATTCACCACTGGGGTTGCTTTAGGATGTAATTTTTCTGTGTCGTGCGTGTGTGTAAGGAGAAAAGTGACACAATCATAAATAATATTTTTATTCATTTCCATTATGCATTCACGGGCTGTACTGTTCAGTGTGTTGCCCTTCCCAGTATGCCACAAACTGCATTCTTTTCACATTGTGTTCAATGACAGAACACAGCTGGTTGGGACTGTTGTGCTGCGTTGTGCTGGCAAGATATCAGGACATTTGCAATAACCTTTTCTTTGAGAAATCCACAGAGCCAAAAGTCACGGGGGGGGGGGGGGTCAAATCAGGTGAACGAGGTGGCCATGCAGTGGGAAAACATGGTTGATCATTGTGGCTTCTGTGAAGTGTTCTTGAAGAACCTCCTGCATGGATCGACTGACATGTGGAGGGGTCCTATTCTGCAAGAAAATGACTAAATCCATGCACAGACACTGCTGTAGCTGTGACACAACAAAATTGTTTTTATCATGATACCTCTTGGCAGTCATCTGAACTACTCAGTTACTGAGTAGTTCAGATGACCTGCACCAGACTTTGGGTCAAGGCAGAGGAATTTATAGCATTGTATACAAGTTTTGTGTAACCATACCTGGCAATTGTGAGTATTCATAGCTCTGTTCAGGTAAAAGGGAGTCTCATCTCCCCACAAAATCATCCACTACCACACAGCATCCAACTCCACTTGAGCAAAGAATGTTAACACAAATGTCAGTCACCTTTCGAAGTCCTGTGGGTGCAACTTCTGTGTCAGGATTATCTTGAATGAGTAGAAATGCACAATCTTTCGTAGTACAGGAATACCTTGTATTACGTGGTTTTGAACAACGCGGGTTTTGGTCTAACGTGGTTTTTATTATTACACTAACATTGTCAACACTGACTGGCGACTCCCGGGCACCACAAGTGACATTTGAGAGCCACGATTATGCAGTAGTTATTCGATTGGCTCTCATGTAGACACGTTCTTTCCCCACGGTATTTCATTATTTACATTAATATTAGTATTTAATATTTTTTTTATTATTTAAGTATGAGTGAAAAGAGATAAAACAAAGAAGACACTGTTGGAGTAACAAAAAAAACTTAAGTGGTTGACATTAGAGAAGAAACTTGAAATTATAAAATGTTATGAGAATGGCGCTTCATTTGCTAAAATAGCACGTGAGAATTCAAAGAATAAGTCATCTGTACGAACAATTATTCAGAGCAAAGAAAAGATTAAACAACATGGAATGAGCACTGCTTCTTATATGTCAAAAGTGATCACGAGAAATCGATCTTCTACAATGGAAAATATGGAACACCTAATGATCTGGATTGAAGATTTTAATCAGAAAAAGATTCCTTTGAATCAAATGATAATCCAGGCAAAAGCAACAAGTCTATATGACAAAATAAAAGAAAATGAAAGCGAAAATGAAGGAGGTACAACCAGTGAAACTTTTATAGCAAGTCGCGGGTGGTTCTACAATTTCAAAAAGCGTATAGGACTCCATAACATAAGAATCCAAGGTGAAAGTGCAAGTGCTGGCACTAAAACTGCAGAATTATTTTCCAATGAATTGGAGCTTATTGAGAAGGAAGGCAACACAGATGATCAAATTTTTAATGCTGACGAGAGTGGCTTATTCTGGAAAAGAATGCCATCATGCACATTTCTAGCAGAGAAGGAAAAAACCACAAGCTGGGTATAAAGTGTCAAAAGACCGATTGACACTTTTACTAGGAGGTAATGCATCAGGTGATTTAAAATTGAAGCCACTGTTAGTGTACAGAGTGGAAAACCCAAGAGCTCTTAAGGGCTTAAGGGCTCTTTGTAAATTGTTCTTTACAAAGAACAATTTACCTGTTCATTGGCTTTCGAATAAAAAAAGCGTGGGTGACTCGTTCAATTTTCGAAGACTGGTTTAAAACTTGTTTTTTCTCTGAAGTTAAAAGCCATTGTAAAAAGAATGATATTCCTTTCAAAATTTTGCTTTTATTAGACAATGCGCGAGGCCATTCAACTCTATTGACTGACTTGGATGAAAATGTCAAGATGCGTTTTTTCCCTCCAAACACAACATCAAATCTGCAGCCGATGGATCAAGGCATTATCTCCACTTTCAAGGCTTACTATTTAAGAACTTTTGCTCAAGCTATTAAAGCTGCAGCAGAAGAAGATTCTTGGTCTTTGAGTGAATTTTGGAAAAAATTTAGTATAAAAGATGCCATTCAAAATATTTATGAATCTTGGCAAGAGGTGACTCAAAGCAACATGAGAGCCATATAGCATAATATCTTGCCGCATTGTTCAAAGGACTTTGTTACCTTTTCAACACAGAAAGAGGAAATCTCAACAGAAATTGTGCAGATGGGCAAAGATCTTTGTTTTACAAGTTTAGATTGTAACAATGTGAACGAACATATTGATTCTCATTCAAATGATCTGGATGATGAAACCCTTTTGGAGTTGGAACAACAACAAACCTATGAAGAAGACGAAGATGACCCCACTGATGTCATGGTTGAAGAATTTTCCTTTGCTGACCTTTCAACTTTTGTGAGAAAAATTTTTCACTTTTTATATTTCCTTGAAGTCATCGCTGCTACTTTTTATAGATTTTGCTTGATCTCAAGGTTTGGGCTCACCCTTTTGAGATATGTAATGAAGTATCTTTACATCTCTGCATGTATATACACATAAAGGTTGGTCGATTGGTAGAGCCTCTGCTACTAATGGCTCAGTTAAGTAAGTTTGAGCACGGTTAGTAGTTGGAAGGGAACCAATCGTTCGATGCTGTTGGCACACTCTCCCTCGATGAGTCTTTGGACTCCCTGGAGGTGTCAAATAATAATAATAATAAAATCGACAAAGCTTCCGACTTTCTCATAAATGCTGACCCGAATTTGGAAAGAAGCATCAAAGTGAGACAAAGACTCAATAATGCCATCAAATGCTACAGAGATCTAGTACTGTACTTGAAGAGACAAAGAAGACAAGGATGGTTCAACAAACACTAAAAGACTACTTTAGTAAAAAGTAGTCTTTTGATGTTACTGTATGCCTAAGTTTAATATTTAATATTAAATTTAAAATTTTTTTAGTTACAAATTACTGTGTGCTAAAATTGAAGCAATGTTTGTTTTGTTTTCTACAACTTTTATATCAGTTTAAAAGGATTTTATTTGTTATTTAGTTAATAAAAATAACAATTGTTTTTAATTTTTAAACAATTTTATTATCCTAAATTTTTGTAATAAACAAATTAAATTGAAAACCTTTATAAATAGACCTCGAACAACGCGGTTTTGCATAACGCGGACGCTTCTTGGAACCAATTAACTGCACTATACAAGGTATTCCTGTATTTTTAAGACACTTGTGCAAGGCACATCCATGTGTCTTGATACAGTACATGCTGCAGGAACCAACATTGTTATTCATTGCCTGCTTCACAACAGCAGTATCAACTTCATTCACTTGTGAACTTGATTGGTTTGTGACTTCTGCCAGGTCTAACTCTCAACAATCCCATTTCTTCAAAATACTGATCATTCATTACAGAGGATATGGAGATAATGGACCTCGTCGACATTTGTTCTGGTAACAAAATTCACAGAGTGCAGTAACAGCATTGCAGTTGTTTAAGTTGTACAGCTTCACAAGCAAAGCACGTTGGGGCAAGGTTAGCACCATCATTATGGATGGTATTAACAACCAGAATGAAGGAAAATCCTGTATCCATCTTTTTAAATCCTGGCATCTGCCTTGTTACATGATATGCAAATTCCATGCATGAATGCATAATAGAAGTGAATAAGAATGTATTTATGCTTGTTATTTTTTTAGCTTAAAATAAAAATAAATTATTTTCAGGTGCAAACTTTGTTTGCTTACACTTGGATAAAGATTAAACTAAATTTATTATAGTCTAATCAAGTGCAAAATAAACTTCCAACATCTTTCTCTAAATTTAGGGTAATTTAATAATAAGGTGGCACACCGGTTGGCAACTCGTATAGGTAAATATGACCTCTCTTTTTTGCTTCTGCCTTAGTATCGCCACTCTGGGTCTGTCTCCCCACTGATGAGACCTCAATGAAGGTTGAAACCGGTCTGGGTAGTGACCCTTGCTTTAATGCATAGCAGTATACATGTCTGCCAGATGTGTTTTGCATTATGGGAGATACTGAGACAAGAAGTGATGATAGCTTGGTCCACCTTTGCTGCGAGTTACCTGGGGATGTACTACCTTACCGCAGTCCTGAAGATATTTTCAGGCACAGGCGCTTACACTTGGATAAAGAATTAAACTAAATTTATTAAATATTTATGCTTGTGTCACTTTTCTCTTTATACACACACACAAATTACTACATCTACATTCTGTACATCATACAACAACCCTGGTGGTGAATTTTGGAACTGCTGCTCTTTTTTTTTTTTTTTCCCTCTCAGTTATCACTTCCAAATGATGCACAATTTATTGCTGCAAAGTTTCACAGCATTTGGATCATTGGATGGCACTGCACAAGCCCTTAAACAGGAATACAGGAATTTAATTTTGATCACCCTGTATATCGAAAAGTGCAATGTGACACATTATATGTGTACACACCAATGTGTGTACACATATAATGGTGGCTAAAGCTTCGATTTCAGATAGTTTAATGTGAAAGATTTTGTGCAGTGTACTCATTGCCAATAGTGAATAGCTTATGGTATGATAATGAGAGTGCAAGAAAAGAGACATGTTGAAAGTGGTAGAATGAAATGACAGACGCTAATGATCTAAGGCATGATGATGACTGTTGTAATGGAAGGAGTGAGTGATAGTGGATGAAATATGAGTATGAAGAAGTGGTTGAAGGTAACATGGATGGCAAGATGGCAGTGAAAAGAAGTAGAATGCTTATTGCAGCTGTTTCTTTCTTCTCTGCCATTTGATGTGAAAGGATACTGTATGGAATTTCTGTAATAAGAGTTGGTATACTTGATAAGATTGATGAAAGCATGTTTCTTATGTCTGAAGATTGAGAATGTTAGTGATGCTGTTATTTTGCAGAGAGGAGAAATAAGAGTTAATTGTCAGATAAATGATTTGAAAGGTGAGACATATGCAATGAAAGAAAATGTGAGAAGTTGCTGAAAGAAGCAAAAAAGAAGAGTGAAAATGTGTAAAGATTGTGAGTCTATTGTCACGGTATAATCAAACTAAATTTAGAAGAATGAGCTAAGATTGCAAATGAATTGGTGAAAAGATCGTGAGTTTATAGATGTATGGAGTGAATTTCGTGGACAAAATAACTGTCCATCAAATTCACTCTGCATCTATATATAAATCCATATATCATGCCTGATGGACAGTATTTGAATGATTTTGGAGTTAGATGTTCGGAGAAAGTGTTCAATGAGAGAAATTCGAAACTAGAGCTATTGTTGGGGGGGGGTGCAGTTCTGCATGTGTCTAGCCATCCCTAGGACAAAGGAGTGTGAGACAGTTTTTGACATTGATATCGGCTTGAGATTATCAGTGAAACTGATCAATAGAAAATGATAATGTAAGAATAAAATGTAAAGGGTATTGTATTTTCAGGGAGGATAGAACAAATATGACAGGTGACAGAGATATTGATGATAACTGAAGAACTTCAACCAGCAAAATTAGAAGTTAAAAAGGATTTTAGGTCTGAGGGAGATCGTTCATTTGAGGTCTCTCTAGCAAAATATACAGGCAAGTATAACAAACTATATTCTTCATTTCTATTATAGACCAGGAGGTCCAGAGATGCTTTCAGATGTGAACTGTAGACTAAAATGCACAAATATTATTCAAGAAAAAATGAAAGAGTTTGAGCACAGGAACCAAACTTTGGAGATTCAGTGGCAAGCCCTGAAGAAAACACTGATTGATTCAGCTAGAGAGGCATATGGTGAGGTTGTTTGCAAGGATAGAAAAATCAAAACTTCATGGTGGACACAGCAAGTTAAAGAGGCAGTGAAGGAAAAGAAAAAAGCATATCAAAAGTTCCTTGCAAATAAGTCAGCTTGTGCTCTTAGAGAATACAAAGACAAATGTAAGAAAGCTAAACACTGTGTAAAACTGGCTAAACAAAAGTCATGGGAGGACTTTGGCAAGAGCATAGAAAATAAATATCAAGAAGGTAGCAAGATATTCTGGAGGTGGTTGAAGCTCAAAAATGGATGAAAGGGTGCGGTAAAAAGAATTAGAGATGATAAAGGTGACACGAAAACAGGAAAAAAAAGATATCAAAGATATCATATGAGTATGGAGTAATTACTTTGAAAAACTGCTAAATGAAACAAGCAGTGATGATGGCACAGTGGTAAAAAAACACTAACCAGGCATGCAGTCAGGAATACATATCCATACTTCAAGTATTGAACAAATGTTCAAGAATGAAGGTATAAAAGTCTTACAGTGGCTGTAGTGCATAGTTCAGAAGGCCTGGACAGAGGGACAAATTCCAGATAATTGGAGTAGAGCTCTCATAGTACCCATATATAAAAAGGGAAATAAAACAGAATGTGAGAATTACAGGGGCATTTCATTACTGAGTGTTCCTGGTAAGATATATACAAGTATACTTGAGAAATGGTTGAGAAGTATTGTGAAAGAGAAGCTTGGTGAGGAACATGCTGGATTCAGGCCAAATAGTCTGTCAGGATCAGATTTTCACTTTACGACAGATAGTTGAAATATCATGGGAATATAACAAAGATCTGTATTTAAGTTTTATAGATCTGGAAAAGGCATATGACAAGGTGCCAAGAGAGAAGCTATTCCAAAAAGCTACAGTTATATGGTGTTAATGGAGCAGTATATCAAGCAATACTTAGTCTTTATTTGAATTGTAAGTCAGCAGTTAGAATTGAAGGAAGTATGGGAAGATGGTTTAATGTTAAATCTGGTGTCAGACAAGGATGTACATTATCTCCTCTGTTATTCATTCTCTATATGGATCACATTATGAAGGAAAATGGTATTAAACCTGATATCAAAATTGGAGATGTTAATATTAGCTCTTTTCTTTATGCGGATGATGTTATACTTTTAAATAAATCCGCTACAAGTTTGTAAGATTCCCTGACTAAATTGAATAACTGTTGTAATAGTTATTGTATGAAGGTCAGCATTAAAAAGACAAAGACAATGAAAATAGGTAGAATTGTTGAAAATGTCAACTGTTGTGAACGGGGAACCTGTGGAACAAGTAAAACATTTCAGCTACTTAGGCACGATTTTTAGTGAAGATGGTAAATTAAATATGGTAATAGACAAAGGAATCAATGAAGCTGATATGGTAGAAAATCAACTGAATAAATTTATATGGAATAAGAGATTAATTAGCCAAAACACTAAATTATCTGTATACAAGACAGTGTTCAAACCAGTTTTAACTTATGGATCTGAGAGCTGGGTCAGAAGTAAAACACTTGACCAAAGACTAGAGAGCATAGATATGAGAGTCCTGAGAAAGATTATAGGCATGAACGGATGGCATCAATGGCAATATCATATTAAAAATGAAGATATTAGGAAATAACTTGACATTGTCAGCATTCAGGAATGCATTAGCAGAGCTAATCT
Organism: Typopeltis vanoorti; assembly: GCF_054136105.1. Lineage (NCBI taxonomy): Eukaryota > Metazoa > Arthropoda > Arachnida > Uropygi > Thelyphonidae > Typopeltis > Typopeltis vanoorti. The sequence continues at coordinate 3,038,170 of NC_143558.1, forward strand.
CAGGTGGTATGGTCACTTAAACAGAATGGGAGAGGAAAGATTAACAAAACAACTGTTCTTTGCCATGTTGGCAGGAAAAAGACTCAGATGAAGACCAAATATTATTATTATTAAACAAGACCTCATGGAGTCAAAGACTCATCTGGGAGGTCCTTTTATCACACACACATCTCATCATACCGTGTCTTAAACACACTCAAACTCCTTGCAGACACCACACTCTCAGGCAAGGCATTCCAATCATTCACAACTCTGCACGAAAAAAAAACCTGCTTCTCACTCCCCTACTCACACCCTCTTTATACAGTTTCCAGGGATAACCTCTACTTCTACCCTGATCTCCCACTATTCTCTGTAGAACTTCTCCACCACTGATCTTATAACAACCCCTTACCAACTTGTAGATCTCTATCATATCTCCCCTCTTCCTTCTCTCCACCAGACTCAGCAAATTACATCTTCTCAATCTTTCCTCATACTCAACATTCCAGAGGTCAGAAATTACGTTAGTCAGTCGCCTTTGGACCCTTTCCAACATCTCTTCATCCTTCTGAAAACTCGGTGACCAAATCTGGGCACAATAGTCCATGTGTGGCCTAATCAAAGCCTTATACAATGCAACAAGAATCTCCCTACTTCTACACGTCAGTGTCCTCCGCATCATTCCCAGAAGTCTTTGTGTTGCCTTCACAATTTTGGCGATGTGTCCCCTAAATTTTAGATCCTTATCCACTATCACCCCCAGATCTCTTATTTCCTCTACTTCCAACAATATATTCTCACCAAGCATAAATTCTGCATCCCATCTTTGTTTTCCAAATTTTAAAACCTTACATTTTGCAACATTGAACTCGCATCCCTATTTGCTTGCCCAATCACTCAATTTATTCAAGTCTTCTTGCAAGGCCACAACATCACTACTGTTTATGGTTCGTCCCAACTTTCCATCCTCTGCAAACAACTGAATATCTCCATCCAAATCTTCGCCAATATCATTAATATACAAGTTAAATAGTAATGACCCTAAAACAGACCCCTGAGGCACTCCACTAGTCACTTTCCTTTTCCTGGATATCGCACCCCCATACAACTTGTTGATACCTATCAGATAGCCAGTCTCCAATCCAATGCACTAATCTAATATCCAACCCCATCTGCTCTAGTTTGACTGTCAACTTATGAGGTACTCTATCAAAAACTTTTGCGAAATCCAAGTATATTACTGTGTATCCTCCTCTGTCCAAGGAAGCAATCACTTTATTGTAATAAATAAGTAGATTACTAAAACATGACCTCCCTTTAGCAAATCCATGTTGTCCATCAAAGATTATACCATTGTTGTCAACCCAACTCTGGATCCTAGTTCTCACAAGCTTCTCCAACAACTTAACTACAACACCTGACACAGAGATAGGCCTATAGTTTGATGCTTGAGTTCGATCACCTCCTTTATATAGTGGCACAATCTTGCCCTCCTTCCAATGTCAAGGCAGGTGTCAACTCTAGCATATTCCTTCAGAATATGCGGCGATATATTATCAAGTTCCACAGCCTTATTTATATCTAGTTTACTCAACTCCCCAAACACCTCTTGCTCACTTACAGTAGTCTCTCCTCCCCATCATCAACTGCTCTCAATCTCTCCATGAAGTCACGTTCACAAGATTGAAAGATCTTTATGAACTGCTCATTAAATATCTCCACCACACATTCTGCAACAGCTGTCTTTATACCATTTCCTCCAATCAATGTCATCCTTCCATAATTCTTTTGCTTCTTTCTTTTGCTGGCTACATATCGAAAGAACTCCAGAGGATTCTTTTTGGATTCATTAGCTAACTGCTGTTCATACCTCTCTTTAGCTACTCTCACCAACCAAGTCACCCTCCTTGCCTGGTCTTTGTATACCTCATGAAATTGGTTACTTCCACTTCTCTTATGCTGCCTCCACAATGCCCTTTTTTTCTGTATCGCATGCTTAATCTCTTTATTCATCCATCTCACACCTACCTTATTTAACCTTCTCACCCGTGGTATACATTTAGACATTGCATCTACTAAATAGTTTTTGAAAATCTCCCAAGCTGCATTGATCTCTTTTCTAGCTAACTCCTTATTCCATGCTACACCTGCAAGCTGTCTCCTGAGCTCTTCATAATCACCCCCCCCCCCCGTTGTAGTTCCACATATACCCTTTTTTCACAGGGGTCCTTTCACTGCTGGCAACCACTCAGGTATCACCTCATGGTCACTTTCACTAATTGGTGGATGATTTGACACCTCATTTCTAATTACATCCTCCGATGAGATGACCAAATCCAAGACCCTTAATCCTCGTGTGCCCTCTGTTATATACTGTCTGAGATAGTTATCCCTCAAAAACTCAAGAAACTCGTTTTCTTTACTTCCAGTTGCTATCTCTTCATTCCAGTCTATATTGCCATAATTAAAATCACCCATAATGATCACCCTTTTCTTATTTGCTTGGCTTATTTGACTATACATTTCACTATCACCACTATCCACATAACCAGGTCTATAACAACATCCCACCAAGTATTTGATTCTATTCACCTCTATCTCACACCATACTGCCTCAAAACCACTGGCCCTATTTCCCTCTTGCATCTCTACCTTGTATGGACATAACTCTTTCTCTATCATCAATAGCACTCCCCCTCCCTTTTTAACCCTTCTATTCTCACGAAACACATCATACCTTTCCATCTCTATTCCTGTCAGGATGTCGTCCTCATCTAACCATGTCTCACTTATTTCGACAATCTTTGGGTGCACAGATGCAATTAGTGCAACCATTTCATCGGCCTTGTTTCTTATACTTCTAGCATTGGTATACAAACACAACAGCTCATTTCTGGATTTACAGCTAGTTCCACTGATACCACTCACTCGATGTGATCTCTCCATGCTGGACTGGGGCCATTTCTCTTTCTGCTTCTTCATTTTAGAACCCTTTGCAATTCCATCTGTTTCCTCTTGATCCCTGGTCATCCCATTTCTTTCCTGCCTACACATGCTCTCACCTCCTCTTGGAGCATCCACCTTTCTAATGCTGTGTACCCCTGTCCACCCTGAGCCTCCCCGTTTCCCTGCTCCTCTTGCACACCCAATCTCATTTTCCATACTCATACCACTCACTTCCCCATTCATTTCCACTTCTTCAATCTCTCCTATCTTACTCTCTTGCTCTTCCACATCACTCCCCTCTCAATCTGATTCATTCTCTATTCACTTCTCTACCTTCCAGCAGCAGTCTTTCCAAGCGACTCACACCATAACCACTCAAATGCAGTCCATCGCTCCCATCCAGCTCACTTCGTCCCTCAAACTCATTCCACACATTAACAAACTGTACTCCCAACTCCTCACACATTTCAGCCAGAATATCATTCATAATCCTTGCTCTCCACCTCATTTCACCACAATCATACCTAGGCAACACACTGACTACCCTTCCTGTCACACTATTCTCTTTTATCTTTCCAAGCAGTCTCCTGACATTCATTTTGACATGCTCTTTGTTCTCTCTCTCAAATCATTTGTACCAATTAATACAATTAACTCTTTTGCTCGCTCCCGCCTCGTATCCAATGCCTCAATCACTCTACTCATTTTACCACCTGGAAAATATACCTTGTGCATTTTATCCTCTAGCACACCTTTAATAATGGAGTCGCCATACAATGCCGCTCACTAATCTTTCGTTAACTCTTTCATGCCATCATGATTTATTTTAATAGTTTTGACCTGAATTCTCTTAATTTCATTATGCATCCATTTCATTTCTTGCCTCATCCAATCCAATTCACCTTCCGAATCTCGCGACACATTCTCTATCATTAAATCTTTCTAACTTTCTAACTCTCGACCCCCCCCCCTCCCCTCTTCTCACTTTCCCTCTCATTCATCCTTCTTTGTTTCTGTACTTTCGGGCCAACATACATCCAACTTTCACTATCATTCTTCTCGCTTTCACTCTAGTTTATCTTTCTTTGTTTCCCTACTTTCGCTGTCCAACTTTCGCTATCATTCTTCTCACTTTTACTGTCATTCATCTTTCTTTGTTTCAGTACTTTCGGTCCAACATGCCTCCAACTTTCGTCATCATTCATTATTTTTTTGCTATCATTTATTCTTTCGATTTTTTTCACTTGCGATTTCTGCATCACGCCATTTCTACTTTCATTCGTTCTCTCAATTTCGTTTCTTTCTGCCTCACTTTCGTCCTTTTTAGCATCCATTACGGTTTTCAAATCGCTCTTTTTCTTTTTTCCTGATTTCTTAACATTTTTTCGCCACTCTTTCTCACCATCCTTCTCTTTCAAGTGTGCACTCGCGACACAATTGGTACTAACACTTTCTGTCATCAATTTCATATTTGCATTCATCAGTTCCTCGTTCAGGTCAGATTATTTATGTAATCGAAGGAATATAGGTGGATTGATACAGTAAAAAGTGCATTTGAAGACAGAAATATAAAACCTGATAATATTGGAGTCTTGACATTTAACAGACTGATTTGGAGGAAAATTGTAGATCAGAAGTTAGTAATGATGTAAATTTTTCATGTAGTACTATCATATCCTGTACACCCTTTGAGGATATATATCAGGAATTTGATAATGATCATGAGGTCCACAGAAAAATACGAATACCATGCATTGGCAAATTACCACAAGGAGTGTAGCCTGATTGATTATTATTGGGAGGTGTGGAATAGAAATGGAATTTATACAGTTACTGAAGGATAACTACCTGAAATGTGATATTGGGGGCAGGGGTTTGAGAGCATGCTGTATGCGGTAGTAGTATCGGAAGATGCATTCATAATCAAGGTAGCTACTCTGTCACCAATTGGTCAGAGTGATGAATGGTTGCCACACATTGATCTGAATGAAAGATTGCAAGACATATAGCACATTCATGCTGAGTGGATAAGAATTTGTTGACATTTTTTTGAATAGTGAAAGGTTGTATTCTTTGGGAAAGACCGAGTGAGAGAAGTTGTTCCAGAGGACAAAGGTAGATGGAATGAAAAAGTAGTTAATTACTATTATTACAACCCGAAGACCTCATGGAGTCAAAGACTCATCTGGGAGGTCCTTTTATCACATGCACAGCTCATCATAACATGTTTTAAACGTTAAGTTTGAAGATGGATGGAAAATGGATATTGATCATCAGCTGCTCTTGTTCTTGCAGTTTTTGAAGAAAGTTCAAGAATGATAGTGGCCAATTCAGCAGAGCATTGAACGTGAAAGAACCTCTAGAACAGACATTAGGCAGAAAACTGGGCATCTGTGAGGAACTGGAGTTATTTTGTGATGGAGGGGGGGGGGAATATCAGTTAATTTTGATTTATGGTCAAAGCAACTCAGACAGAGGCTTATGTGTTATGTTTGTTAATTGCATGTGTTCTTATGGCTGGTTTGTTTTGTGGGGTGCAAAAATCAGAGTTTCCAGGCGGAAAAATGCTGCCACCTCCCTATGAGATTGGCTAGCTTGCCTTCAGTTGAAAAGTCCTGATAAAAGTTCTTTGCATCCTACACAGATTTCAAATCCACATTCTTTCCAACTAAATGACATCGTTAAAATAGGTGAAAAGTAATGCCTTGTTCAGAAAAAATTCACTTCTTGGTGGATGCAGTTTTCTAGTGGCAGTAGAAGCCATGGGTGAGACGTTTTTGTACCAGGAAAGGTTGGAGATGCATGTCAATCCAGAAAAAGAAATCTGATTGTGTTTTGATATCTGAATGTTATGGAAAATAAGTGATGCAATGCAGTAGTACAGGGCTCTCTTCTGTCACTTATCCTCTTTATTCTATACATAAATGACCTGTCAGTCACCACTAATCCTGACAGCTTTACTGCAAATAGTACTCTTCATTCATCCTGCTCATTTGATAAGCCATGCAGTGCTCAGACATTCCAAGCTTCAAAATTGTCTTCAACCACTGTAGTATTCAACACACAAGTACACCAGCTTACAGGAACAGAGTACTTTATAAACTCCAGGCACTGAGAGAGGAGGGAGCTGATCTGTTGTAGAATGGATAAAGGTAGCAAGTTTGCATCGGGGCTTAAATACTCTGTGTAGGTTGTACTTTTTTAAAATCTTGACTATTTTTTCCGATGTGCCATGGATGTAGGGTATGGTGATGGCATTTCTAAACTCTTTCTGAAGAGATGACTGGGGAGATGGGGGAGGAACTGATATTTTTTTTAATACTATGATCGCTGTAGCCATTGGAGAGGAAGGTGTTGTATGTGTGGTCGAGCTCAGTTGCAAGGGCAGTTCCACTGGAACAAAGATTGTGGGATAGAGTTTTAATAATGCCATATTGTTAAGTGGGGTGGTGGGAGAGTTTGTGAGTGTATCTGCCTGTTTGCATAGGTTTTCTATATACAGTGAAGGAAAGTGTAACTAAGGTGTTTAGGAAGGGTAAACTATTGTTCTTTTCCTTTTCCATCGTAAACTGGATTCTTGGATATAGGCTGTTGAGGTGACTGAGGAAGGAGTCTGTGTCTGGGCCATGAGGCCAAATAGAGACATCATTTACATATCTTAGCCAGATAGGTTTGAGAGGGGCTGAGTCTATGGCTTGTTTTTCAAAATTTTCCATATAAAAATTGGTGAGGGGGGCCCATTGCGGTTTCCTCTATCTGCTTGTAGATTTTGTTCTTCCAAGAAAAATAACCAGAATTGATTTCAGATGTAAGATGTCAGTAGGAATTCTGACATCTTAGATCTCTTTTCCTTTGCCATCAATTAGTATTGTGTGGTATTTGTGTATATGTTACATTAGTTTTTATGTAATCCCTGAAGATGTCTCAGTGACTGAGACTAAATATAGGAAGTATTAAATTCTGTTTTAATCCTTTCTGAGTGCTGTATACAATCCATTAAGCCTCCAACATGATGTCCTCACCACACTTAAGCCTCAACACATGGAGACAAGGATAATTTGGTCACCTTCAATGCTACCAAAATGTAGCTTTGCTTTTTCTCTCACAGAAGGGATCTCAGCTTGCCTACCTTCAACCTCAGTAATCACCAGACAGGATCAGATCTCTCTACTTGGACTAACATTTGCCCACCATCCTCTCCTGCATAAACACATCATTTCAGTAGCTTCAGCATCTAAAATACCAGGCATTCTCTTCTACTCAAAATGCCATTTTACACCCACCCAGCTACTAACTATACAAATTCTAAATTTTCCATCCTTAGAATACTGCTTACATGTTTGGAATGATGCACCTGAAACACTTCCTAAAATACTCAATACTGTACAAAGAACTGTCCAGCTCATAGATGATCCCTCCCTTACAGACTTACTTCAACTGTTATCTCATGGGTGCAGTGTTTTAGCATATCTATTTTATAGGTACTTCCCTGGTTGCTGCTACACTGAAATAGTAATTGTCATTTCTCACTTTTGGTTGGGGTTTTCAGAAAAAGAGCAGTAGCTTCTCCGCATACTATTTCAATGCAACTGCAAGAACACAGGACATGCTTTTCCTCTTTTTCTTTTATTCCATATATCTCTATCTTCCAGAACAGCTCTTCTCATGAAGTATTCCCAGACAACTACAATGTGCAACTCTTCAATGATGTGCTTATAGGTTTTTCAGTGTCATGTATGAGATCAGTATTAAAAAAAAAAACTTGGTTACAAAGCAGTGGTGGCTGGTGAAAATTTTAAGGTAACTGAGGAAGGAATCTGTCTGGTTACTGATTAATAAATTTGCATATCTGTACACTGGAGGTAAAGGGCACTATGTCCATTTTTTACAGAATTGAGTTTTAGGTATATTTTAATGTTTTGTTTTGTGCTCTTTTCAGTTGTGCAAAGCATTATCTCCTGTGTGTAATAATAAGCAGATTAACCAGTTGGAAAGGGCACTATGTGCCATCATGGTATTGAGGTAAAGATCACTAAGTGGAAAAGTAGCCATTTACTTCAGATGCATAAAAAAAATGGGCATAGTGCCCTTTACCTCCAGTGTACAGATATTACAAAAATTATGTATATTATTTCTGGGAGAACTCCCAGAAATAATTACAAATATTGCTTTATTAAAAATATTTCATCCTCACTATGAACACACACTGATAATAAGTTTCATACACTGAAATAACGTGTGCAAGCATACAATATATCTGTAGTGACACTGCTCAATGAGCAGTGTCGGTTTCGAATTCCGACACTGCGTTAGATCAGTGTATTTGTTTTGTGTAATGATAATTGAGAAAATAATTATTTTCGACAGCAACACTCACTCATAATTCAGCCTTGTATTTATAATAAATAAATATGTTATTTTAACATCATAAAATAAGATTTACCAAAAATATTTCACCCTCACTATGAACACACCCCAATAATAAAAGGTTTGTATCCCATAGAAATAACACGCACAAGCATACAATTTATTTGTAGTGACACTGCTTGACGAGAAGTATCAGATTCACTTATGTGCAGTGACAAGTGCAAACGAATATCGGCGAGTCTATCCGTAACTGACCTTCTTCTTCCTCTACGCGTTTATCCTGCTTCCAATACAGGGACCGCGTGTTACATTTTGGTGTGACTTTTTGTTAGTACAACTGACCTGCCGCGGGGGGGGGGTATTTTTTGACTAGCAGCGTGTGTTCATAGATCTGGTTTGCCTGTTTGCAGGATGAAAAACCCTAGATAAACTGGAGGGGGAAACCCTGCTGTCCACACCCAAGACCGGCTAACCAAGTTAGCCGGTCTTGGGTGTGGACAGCAGGTGTTAGATCTAACAGCAGTGTTAGATCTGTGATCTAACACTGCATTAGATTGCAGTGTTAGATCACAGATCTAACATTTGTTTCATAATCTAAATTGTTTCATAATGCATTTGTTTCATAATCTAAAGTGTTAATTGAATCATTCCAATTATTAACTATTCAATCAATGTCGAAACATAAGCTGTAACCTTTAACATGTTGTATTGCATTTATATAATGTTGTAAGCATTGTTATTATTTATAAACACAAACAAAATTTAATTTCTTAGTTTTTTTCCTTGGGTTGCTGCAGTGTTGCAGTGCTTGTGTACAAGCTGCCACTGTTATAAAGTAAATTATACTCAACAAGAAATTATTCTTGTTTAACCTTTATCCAAGTATGAGCAAACAAAGTTTGCACGTGAAATATCTTCAACTAGGCTAGAGCCTGTTGACTGATGTACTTGTGCCTGTTCTGGCACATCAGGTCCAGCCTCTTTGGAATACCCAAAAGTGTCGTATTCTTTTTGTTCTGAGCAGTACTTCTCTCCTATCAACTCCCAACACTTCTGCTTTACCTTAGAATGTTGTTCTCACATTTGGGATATGCATTTAGGACCTCCTCAGAATGCTTGATTGTATTCAGAAGAGAACAATCTTCTTAATTGATGATCCCTTTTGCACTGACTCCCTCCAAGTCACTATCCCATAGATGCTCTGTTGTTGCATTATGTTTTTGCTGTAGGTATTTTTGGGTGCTGCTTCACTGAACTTGCCACTATTATTCCTCTACTTGCTTCTAAGGTATGAATGCTATCAGCTGTTGGTCAACACCCATATACAGTTCAGCTTCAAAATTTTTGGGCCAACTTCTCATCCTCCTTCATTCTCTATACTTCTGCTCTTTGCAATGATCTTCTATATACTGTTTTCCCCAACAGTTACAACCCTCAGGTCATTAAGCAACACACCAACAAATTCCTTTCTTTCTAATTACTTGTCTACACATGTCACTGTCATGTCAGATCTTGGGACCTCTTGTGCATGAGGATGATATATATATATTGGAAAGACTTTTAATGGGATTATATTGATCAAGTGCATATAATAAACAACTAAGTTATACTAACTAGTTTCACCAGCTAAGGCTGTTGGCATTTTTAACATGATATATATATATATATAAATGTTCATTATTTACTCGGTAGAACTGTATATAAAAAAGGAAATTAAATGACTCTATACCAAGAATGACAAGTTTAATGTTAAGATACAACTAGTTTCGTTGAATACATCAACTTCTTCAGGTATCACAGGCAAAGAATTAAATGAAAGATATCAGAGATATGATAAATTAACAGATCTAGTCTAAAACACACAAGTACATTTACATTTAAAAGAGAGGAATGCGTGCTTGAGTTCCAACTGACGTCGACTACGTGCGAGAGCTGGCGTGAGTGCGCCAGTATTGGATAGTGGCGACGTGTGCATCAGAGATATTATAGCTAAGGCTATTGTTAATATGAGATGAATCAAGCGATATTTCTCTAGATTTAAATGTAAATGTACTTGTGTGTTTTAGACTAGATCTGTTAATGTATTTTATCATGTCTCTGTTATTTTTTATTTAATTCTTTGCCTGTGATACCTGAAGAAGTTGATGTATTCAACGAAACTAGTTAACATTAAACTTGTCATTCTTGGTATAGAGTCGTTTAATTTCCTTTTTTATATATAGTTCTACCGAGTAAATAATGAACATTAATATCAATTTTTCTGATGACGAGGAAGTACCTTTGCTCATCAAAGATTATCAGAAAAATCTCAGGACCATTGGATTATTCATCAACAGACTAGTATTTCTCAAAAGATGTAAGTTCCATTCTATTATTAATTTTAAAGAGTCCATTACAACAACTAGAGCTCAAAGAATTTTCCTCAAAGCTAAATTGGAACTCTTATCCAAACAGATTTTTGATACCGAATGGAGTCTGACTGCTTATTTTGCTAGGAAGGCCGTTTATCTACTCTATATAGAGTAGATAAACGTAAATGCAACATCGTCGCACTTCCAATCTCAATTCCGCATTCATAAAAAAAAGTTGTTATAAATAATTCTTCCCATCCACTCTCTACGGCAGAAGAAAGTGTACTTGCTAAAGGTCACAATTTTGTTATCGCCCCTACTTCAATACCTAAAGAACTATTCTTAACTAAGATAGAAAAAGCAGCATCTTCATTACCTATCCACGAGGCAAACCTTCTTCGTATGGTAGCTATTTTCTCCATAAATCATGCAAGACCGCCTTCTGACAACATTTCTCATTCTGAGAAATCAGCTATCAAAAATTTGAGATACAATAATGACATCATTGTTCTCCCTGCAGACAAAGGGAATGCTACCGTCATCTTAAATAGATTGGATTACCATAACAAAATTACCAAGAGTTACCAAGAAACATCCGTCTTTCCCTTAGGTCGATTCATTCTCTAATCCCTAGGTTATATGGACTCCCTAAGATGCATAAATTAACATCTCCACTACGACCAATCGTTGAAGGCATAAACTCCCCTACTTACAACCTTTCAAAATACCTCGCCTCCTTTTTAAAAAGCCTTTGTGGTACTTCCTTTTCTCATATAAAAAGCTCAGCTGATTTTGTCTCTAAAATAAAAGACATCAAACTCTACACATCAGATTTAATGGCAAATTTCAATATTGTTTCCCTCTTTACGAATGTACCTACTCAAGAGGTTCTTAACCTTCTCCAGATGAAACTATCCAAAAAATTTTTCTCCTTACTCTCACTGTGTGAACTCAGGATACTTCAAATATGATAACAAAATTCATAAACAAAACTCAGGTTTAACTATGGGCAGTCCGCTCTGTGATTCTTGCTGATATATTTCTTCAGGAGAGTGAAGAAAAAGCTATTAATTCTTCGAGTCTTAAACCTAAAATATGGTATCGTTATATTGACGATGTATTCCTCATCTGAGAACACGACGTCAACAACCTCAACCTTTTTCTAGACCACCTCAACAATTTTCTTCAGAAAATCAATTTCACCTGTGAACTTGAATCCAACGACTGTCTCCCCTTTCTGGACTTAAAAGCTTACGAGATGTGCTGAAAATATCAAAATCTCCATTTTTAGGAAACCCATTCACACAGACAGATACCTTCATGCTTCTTCCCATCACTACCCTCCACAAAAGTTTGGTATCATTTCAACCCTGGCACATCGAGCCAGATTGTTATTTACAGATGAAACAGAAATTGATTACGAACTGAATTTTCTCAAAAGGTCTTTTGTTAACAATGGATTCTCTCTTAAGAAGATTAATAAATTTCTCTCTGTCCGCTGCTCAACTGCTGCCGAAGATTCTTCTCCACCAAGAGATTTTATTTCATTACCATACATCAGCTCTCTCTCCCCAAAACTTGCTAAAATGCTTCAGAAATTCAGCATTAGAACTTGCTTTACTACATTTCCTAAACTTCGTTCCATACTTAGTAGACCTAAAATGAAACATCTCCCTACTCAGTATCCAGGAGTTTACAAGATTCTGTGTGATTGTGGCGGACCATACTATGGCCAGGCAGCTAAATCCATCTTTTTATGCATGGAAGAACACAAAAGAGACATTTCCTACAACAGAGCCAGAGCCAGTGCTCTCTTTCGCCATGTTCTCTTCTCTATCAACTCAGATGAGGGCTGCCAATGCATCGTAGACTGACCACTAACTTCTAATATCCATGTGTGCTATGATGAACTTGAAAGAAAAATAATTGAATCTAGAGAAATATTGCTTGATTCATCTCATATTAACAATAGCCTTAGCTATAATATCTCTGATGCACACATTGCCACTGTCCAGTATTGGCACACTCATGCCAGCTCTCGCACGTAGTCAACGTCAGTTGGAACTCAAGCACGCATTCCTCTCTTTTAAATGTAAATGTACTTGTGTGTTTTAGACTAGATCTGTTAATGTATTTTATCATGTCTGTTATTTTTTATTTAATTCTTTGCCTGTGATACCTGAAGAAGTTGATGTATTCAACGAAACTAGTTGTATCTTAACATTAAACTTATCATTCTCTGTATAGAGCCATTTAATTTCCTTTTATATATATATATATATATATATATATGTATGTTTTGGCATAATGACAAAAAAAAGTTGGGATTTTTTTATTTATTTTATTCCCCAAGACCTTAAATTGCATAGAACCTGCTTGCTTTGAACTACTTTTCAGTGTAATTTAGAATTGCAATTACTAAAATGGAAAAAAAAAGTAATCTTAATTTTTTTTTTTTTCTTTAGAATTGTTATAAATATTAACCAAAGAAATTTTTATTTTACTAAAAATATGATAGCAGGCAGTTATCAGTTGCATGAAAAGTACACATGTCTGGTTAGGAAAGTGGCAACCATGGTAAGGAAAGGGGGGGGGGGGGAATATGTGCACTATGAGAGGTGACCATATTGCATGTTTTTGGTTTGTCACTCTGCCAAAGAAAGGCTCAAGGAATCCTCTGTGGTATGAAGAAGAATATAGATGGTAATCGCAGTATAGTGACAATATCAGAGTGTAATTATTTAAAACTTTATGTTTCAGACTGTTGAATAATGCTGTCTGGCATACAGAAGAGAGGAAATTACAAAGTGAATGAACTGGAAATGTTTGAATTGACTGTCAGGAGTTGTGTTTTTAGGGAATGTGCCAGGAAGTGGCGCTTTACTCTCCTGATTGTTTCTAACTGAATTTGGTTGGAAGTGGGGAATGTGTTAATTAAGAAACAACATTCAGTATTTCATTACAATTCAACATACAACTTTTTAATGCATTCACACCTTATCTACTAATTTTAACTATTAAGATTTTTTACATCAGGTTATATAGTGGTTATAATATTTCTTTTTACAATTATTTCATTTTTAATATTTCACCTTGTGAATAGGTAAGTGATTCTGTTCTTTATCGGGCACCACTTGTAATTTTGTGTGGATTTTAGTTGTAAAAAAAAAATGAGTTCTTGTTTTACATGAGGACACATTTCTCACTCAAAGAGAAATGCTGAATGATTTAAGCTTTGGGAGTACTGATTAATAAAATTGATCATGATCAGTACTCCCAAAAAGATCCTGCAAGAGAGAGAGAGAATATGTTGATTTAAACAACCTAATGGACATCTTTCTCTCACTCACTGAAATGAATGCTTGCAAAAAAAGCAAGTATTGTTTCAGTTAAGGAAATTTGATCCATTGCAAGAAAAAAAAAACTCAAGACTTTGTACCATACCATTCTGCTAAAGAAAAATTTGTGGCAATACATAGCATTTAGTGCTTAGTGGACATGAAATTCTCTAGATCTAAATCCAGAAATAAATCTTTGGCTATTAGTAAAGGAAAATTTTGGGAGAATTGAGTGTATAACCAAAACCAGGTTGATTTGTGTAGTAACATGATATAATTTTGATATGTGTCATATCAAAAAAAAAATTGCAGATTCAATGCCAAAAATATTTCAAAGACTATTTAAGGGTGAATGGAGGGGAAAGAATGTAAAGTATTTAGCAATGAAATGTAAAAACTGTATTGTAATAATAATCTTCACTCCTTACAACCTAAATTTAAAGTATTTTTAAAGTAAATTTATGTTAAAAAATGTATCTTCACAAAAGGATACACTGTGGAGTATTTCTTTCTCAGTATTTTCAAGAGAAAGAAGTTTGAAATTTATACCATACATATAAACAATATTCAGAACTTTGATTTTCAGTATATTTAGATTCTTTATGAATTGTCTGTATCATTTTATCAAATGATATTTTAAATAAGAAAGCAAGCTTACATGTGACTAAAACAGGATGTTTTTAGTTGCCTTATGTGCTAAAAATAATGCATTATATCTGATAAGCTTACATCTTTACTGCATGTTTTTAGTCTGAATAAACAGTGGGGTATCGTAGACAGCTTAATTTTCTTTTTTCTGTTAGCTTAACTATTCTTCCCCATGTACAGATTCTATAATTATTATTTTTTTTTTTTTCAGTATAAAGCTTCATATGCCATTGTCAAATTAAATTTGGTAGTACTGATCTTTTCACAAAGTCCCTTATTATTATCATCCCAAAATCCCCATGAAGTCAAAGATTCATCATGAGCAATCCCTTTTTTGTACACACAGCTCATCATACCGTGCTTTAAATACATTCATATTCCCTGCAAACACCACACTCAGGCAATGCATTCCAATTATTTTCAGCTCTCCATGCAAAAACATGCTACTCACACCATATCAGCAAAGCAGTTGGCTGTAACTTCTGCCCAACACTTCCCACCCTCATACCCAGATGGCTCTGTTGCATCATCATCCACAGAAAAAGCCAATCTTCTGGCTTCACACTTTGCTTCCAATGCATGCACTATATCCTTTTGCCAGGATGAGATCAGAAAAAATGCTATCCAAATTAGACACAAAAGTCTCCTAGCCCTGATGGCATTCCCCCAGTTGTCTTGAAAGTTTGCGCACCAGAACTGACTCCTATCCTATGTCGCCTATATATACTCTTACTCCACTGGAATCTATCCTACAAAGAGGAAATTGACCTATATTCAACCCATTCCCAAGAAGGGCGACAAGTCACTGCTGTCCCAACTACCACCCCATCTCGCTCACCTCACTCCTGTCTAAAGTAATGGAAAAACCATCAATTCCCAACTCACATACTACCTTGAAGCTACCCGTCTAATAAACTACCACCAGTGTGGATTCTGTCGCTGCCAATCAACAGGAGATCTGCTCACATGTTACCATCTCAGGACGAATGCCATGGAGAATTTGGCGAATCTCAAGCGGTTGCACTTGATATCTCTAAGGCATTTGACCAGATCTGGCACAAGGGCTTTCTAAGTAAGCTGCCATCATTTGGTTTATCTCAAGACCTCTGTAGTTGGATTGCCAGATTTCTGTCTGGATGTACACTGTGTGTATGTGATGGTGGATGGTTCCCTATCCTCTCACCATTCAATTAATGCTGAGGTTCCACAAGGTTCTGTCCTCTCACATCCCTCTTCCTGCAATATATCGACCTACTTCAGTTGATCTCCAACCCAATACACAGTTTTGCAGACAACAGCACACTATACTCCTCGCTTTCATTTGATAAACCTTAGCCTACACAACTCACCTCAACCTACAGAACATCAACCACCACCACCCTCAGTTCTGATCTCCAAACCATCCTACAGTGGGGTTTGGATAATCCCATCAATTTCAATGCTAATAAAACCCAGTTTTGTCCTATTTCCCATAAAAAAAAAAAAAAAAAGAACCATTTTTTTCCCCAGTATCCTTTTTGACGATACCCAAATTTCCAGACAGTTTGAGATCTCTCTTCTTGGAATTACCCTCACATCAAACCTCTCCTGACATAAGCACATTGCAACCATTGCTTCCTCAGCTTCAAAAAAACTAGGATTTCTCTTTTGCTCAAGATGTTACTTCACCCCAAATCTGCCCAGCTATTGAATACTCTTCCCACATATGGGGTGTAGCCCCTTAAAGGTCTCTCAAAATGCCTGACTCAATACAGAGAGAGCAATTAGACTTATTAATGACCCATCTCTTACCAGCTCCCCCCCCCCAACTTTCACACAGACATTTGGTTTCTTCAATATGTATATTCTACCAATATTTCCATGGGAAATGCTCATCTGAAATAACATCAATAGTTCCTCCCCTCAGTGCTAAGCTCATTGGAACACGTGCAGCTGCTGCTCAACATGGATTCACAGTATACCTAGAAACAAACAGAACAAGTTTCTTTTCCTCTTCCTTCATCCCTACAACTCCCACTGCGGAACAATCTCCCCCTGCTGTGTTTCCCAAGGAATACAATTTACAGTCATTTAAATCAAATGTAAACAAGTTCTTCCCTTCCCAACCCCCCTCCACTACCCATACACAGTACTAATGTACTATAGGTTGATCAACCAACCTCTTGTGTATGGGTGCAACATTAAAAGTGTGTATATATATACTTTTAACATGCAGGTTAAACATCAATGTCCTAAGACAGACCCCTGATGATACCACTAATGACTTTCCTCTTCTGGGATATTGCTTCCCTATACACAGCTTGCTGATATTTGTCAGATAGCCAATCTCCAATCCACTGTACTAATCTAATATCCAACCCCTACTGCTCTAGTTTGATTATCAACTTATGTGGTGATCTATCAAAAGCTTTTGCAAAATTTAAATATACAGTGATCAAAATTAAAGTATCACCGTTTAAAACCTTGTGGAACACCACCCAGTAATCCAAATGCTGCTAAACTTTGCAGGAATATGTTGTGCATCATGTGGAAGCGATATCTGAGGGGGGGGGGGATTCTAAAATTCACCATACTATCTTCTCATCCCAGTCTATATTGCCATAATGATCATCTTTTTCCTATTTGCTCAGCTAATTAGCTTATATATTTCATCATCACCACATTACCAGGTCTATAAGTATTTCATTTTATTTATGTCTTATCTCACACCATACTACTTTAAAATCACTGCCATTATTTCCCATTCTCTATTTTGCATGGACATAACTCCTGTCCATACAAAAGGATGTCAACCATGTATCATTTATTCCAAATATTTTTGGTTGAATGAACTCAATTCAAATTTCTCTCTTGTTTTGGATACTTCTAGCATTCATATACAAACATAACAGCATATTTCTGAATCTATAACAAGTTTTGCTGATACCATTTATGAGGTGACTTCTCCATGCTTTCCTCAAGCCATTTCTTTTTTCCTTACCCATCCTAGAACCTTCTGCAAATCCAAGTTCCCCCAACATCTCATTCCTTTCTTGTCTACGTGCACACACACACACTTTCTCTAAGCATTGCTCTTTCCCGTGCTATGTTCTGTCCACCCTAAGTCTGCCCATTTCCTTGTCTGTTTTGCATACTTGTTCTCTCATTCTCTTCACTCGTGCTACCCCTCCATTCATAAGCACCACTTCATCTCTCCTTCCTCATTCTTCTGCTCATTCACATTGGTTCTGACTTGATCAGATTCATTCTCTGTTCTCGTTACTCTCCCTTCAGCAGCAGCAGTCTCTCCAAATGACCCACACCAAAACCATTTAAATGCAGTCCATCACTCTAGTATATTTGAATTTGTCATAAACTCATTCCATTCATCAAACAACACTCTTTTCTCTTCACAAATTTCTACTAACATGCAATTCATAATCGGTGCTCTCTGCCTCGTCCTCATCGCTGTCATACCTGGACAACAGACACACTACCTTTCCAATCACACTGTTATCTTTTATCCTTCTCACCAACCTCCTGTTATCCTTGTAATTTTGTATTCCATGTTTCTGTAATTTGGGAGGAACTCAGTGATGTTAGAAATATTATAAATTGCAAAACAGATTTAAACTTTTGGATGTGATTTTGTTAGTTTATAAACAATTTTTTTTTTTGTTGTTATTTTTACTTTTTTCATGAGTTTTGAATGTATTGATATTAACTGACCTTAAGCATTAATTTTGAGGTCTGAACCATGTTGCCTCTTGAAAGATTTTCATTATCTATTGTTAAACATTTCCAAGGTTCCAAGACATGGACATCTAGATCTGATTGATCATAATTGTGGCACACACATTTCTTACATTCTCTAAGAAGGATGTTGGTAGATCTTCCAGTTTGATCTGCCAACATCAGTCCTGAAGAACACTTGCAGTATAATTGCCACCACAATTACAGTCAGTTGGGTATTATGACTAAGTATATCAGTCAGATGACTGCTTTGGACACCTTGCACAGAATCAAATGGAGGGAAAACTATGCTTCACTGCTGAAAATACAAACATGAGATTTTTGGAATCAGCAGAAGATTTGAAAAACCAACCAAACCTGAATAAATATGGTGGTGTGAAACTTCCTAAGATTCGGGGAACAGTATCTTACTCTTTCCACCCAACAGCCAAAGCTGCCTACAAGACCTGTCAAGGATGCTCTTCTATGATGTTGGGCTTATATTCTAACATTGTTATTTTTTGTGTGTATGCTATACATTCCTTATATTGTCTGCGCAGTTAGCCTAGTGGCATATGTGCTGCGCAATATGCCTGGAGAAGGAGTGTCCTGGGTTTGATTCCCGTCACTGACGTGAGGAGTTTAAGGATCTTCCTCAGCCATAGCCAGTCTTGGGTGTGGACAGCAAGATTTTTTTTTCCCCAGTTTATCTGGGGTTTTTCATCTCGCAAGCAGACAAACCGGTCCCGTGAACACATGGATCTACAGCCATAAATACTTAACCCCCCATGAGGGGGCTCAACTCGCCCCAGTTGGGACGGGGGAGAAAGGGAGGAAATTCCATATGAATAAATAAATAAATTCCTTATATTTTATCTCACATGTTTCTGTGATGACAGCAACCTTAGTTTATCCACACACACACACCATAGTGGAATTTGAACCTTCTACCTGGAATGCAGAGATGCTATCCACTTGACTACTCGGACTGACCTGTCTCTTGATCCTGTTAACTATCTTCTCAACTGTACTGTTCTTTCCTTGATGCAACTGCTTGAATCCTTTTCAAACATTTTCTCTCTCTCTCACGTCTCATAACCAGGCTACTACCAGTTCTCATAGCTTTACATTCTTCATATTTCTGATAATCAGATCACCCTTATAATGCATCTCATGTGTCTTTTGATACTTTGTTTACCATGCTTTCATCTTGTCATTTTCATTCCCCATACACACACTTCATTTTTTTGTCATAAGCAAGAAAATGTGGTGATTAATAACAGAATGAAATATGATAGTTTTTGAATTATTCTTGTTTAAGGTTAGGTTTTGTCTTCAATAAATTGGGGGGGGGGACTTCCTGAATTTAAATGTCTAAGCTGGACATTCACAATCAACCCGAATCAATTTGAATTACAGTGTGCAGTGGTGGTTTAATTATTTCAGAAAATCTGGAATTCATGGCTATGTTAACATTGTTTCTTAATAGCAATTTTGTCACTGTTGGTTAAAAGAATGACTGTAATCTTTCTCTCTTCCTTTTTGCTTTATGTAATGTTCACTCTGGAGATGGAATAAGATAACCATCTTAGAATTTGGGTTATCATATTAAATACTTTAGATTTTCTTACATAATTTTTTGTGTGGTCTATTCATTATTTCTTGTTTATTATGTTAGCATCAATAAACAGCTCCATATGATAACAGCATTTCAAGTTCCTTGGTTAACCAGTAGACATGCTAGACCATTCCTTGTTAATGCTGTTATAACTTATTTGATTGGAAACTGAATTTTAATTTGACAGATTTTGTGTGATCTGTCATCCCTCCGTTGCAGTATATAAATTAGATCTATGCTATCATATACTGCTCTAAAACCTCTGGATGGGGATGTTTCACTTGCAAATTCATTACATTTTTAAGTATTTAGCATACATTGAAAATGGTCACTTGTGGATTGTCGTGAACTGATTGATGCCACTGACATTCTGCATTGGAAAAAGAAATTGTAATACTTAATAGACAGAGAGATCAAAGCCATATAACTGTGAGGAGACATCCACATAGCATTTTAAGGAATGCAGAGAACTGACTGGGATATCTAACCTAATGTCCCATATCGTACCCTTCTATGGGCTTAAATCAGAAATACACATGATGGTAAAAATAATATTTCATGCCAGTTGGGGTATCATCCAGTTAAAGTCCTCACTGTTTTCATCAAGGAACTCAGGAAAACACGAAAAGTCAGCTACTAAAGATAGGAACCATCAATATAAGGAGAATTGATGGAAAGGAAATTAAACTTTCACAATAACTGGAAAAGTACTATGTAAACGGAACTCGGGTTATTGTGACAAAGAATACTAAAACAGGTAAGATCCTGCTAAATAGTAAATGTCAGATGTTATATTCATCTGATGAGGGACAAGGAAAGGAAGGGAACAATAGCATTTGACACCTAACATGAATTTTAAAATTCTAGATTGGAAGTTAATTTCAAGTAATTAAGTGAACAAACTTCAATATTGGACAATGAAACATTTGTTTGTGCTTATGGTCCAACTGAGGAAGAAGCGGAGAAATTTTTTGATTCATTAGAGAAGGCAGTTGACATGAAGAAAAAATAGGAAAAAGTCCTTGTTGGAGATCTAAATAGCAGAGTGGAAAATGAATCCTGCCAGGCATATAGAAATGTATTGGAAAAATTTTGGAGAAAAGGCAATACTAATAATAATGGTATCTGCTGTATTTCTGTTAGGATGCAGACGTCATTACTAACACCATGGTCCAACATAAAGATGTGCATTTGCACAAATTCATATAGAGAGAAATCAGAAAAACCTAATTGACTGTAATTGTTGATAGTGATATATCATCATGCTGAAACGTGTGGAAAGGCTTATGTGTTCGCAGTACATGTTATTTATTTTCACAGTATTGATGACAACACAGAATGATCAGCAAATAAGTTGATAAATATTTTCTTATGTTTCACTGGTATTATATTCAGCATCTTCAGAGCCCAAAAACAGTTTGTCGCAGTATGCAAAACAATGTGGAATTATTTTACATGGAAAGGGGAGATATACAAACAACTAGATGGGACCACAATGGCTCCCCCTTTTTTTTTTACCTGCCTTTAGCCAATTTCTACATAAAACACTTGGAAATGCTGCTAGCTATGAATACAGCTAACTAGTGGTTTGGCTATGCTATGTTGATGTGTTTGCTATTTGGTCCAAACACATTGAATACATTTTTAATGCATTTAAACAGTCAACACCCTAAAATCCACTTCACAATGGAACATGAAGCTGATGACTGTCTGTCCTTCCTGGACACACTAATCACATGGCTTCCAGATGGTTCCTTATCTTTTTCTGTTTGTAGAAAACCCACACATACAGGGAGATATTTGCACAAAGAGTCACATCATCATCTTGCTCAACAGTATGGTATCCTAAAAGCACTAACTCACAGAGCTAGAGCTATTTGTTCCAATGACAATGCTCTTACTGTGGAACTCACTGACTTATGTCACACCTTCTTAGCCAATGGCTGTAATCTCCATAGGATAGAAAAAATACTGAATACTCCCCAGAAATTCCCTCCATTGCCTACCACACAAGACCGCAGCAAGATTGTTACCTTTCCATACATTCAAGGCACATCTGAAAAGATATCTAGTGTGCTCAATAAATATCAACTATGCATCAACCTTATGTCAAATTGGCAACTCTCATCCATTCACCTGAGGAGAAACTCTCTTCTTTATCACATTCAGGAGTTTATGAAGTGCCCTGTTCTTGTGAGTGGGCTAACTATAGAAATAGGAAGAGCTGTTGACATCCACCTTGGTGAACATAAGAAATACATCCAACACTATCATTATGGCAAGGTGGGTCTTACAGACTATGCCTTGGATACCACTTCATACAGGATCAATTGGAAGAAAACAAAAGTGCTACACAGAAGTCATAAGTCAGAGAGATTGTTTTTGGAATCAACAGAAGCCTTTAAAACATACTCCAAACTCAACAAGTATGGGTGTATAAATTTACCAAAATTCTCTGAGAGAGTCATTTTAAGATCTAATTAATATTTGTTTTCTCTCTTTTTCCAACATAGATGGTGTCTAATTAAGACTTCAGTTCCTTGTATTGTCCGTTACAATTTTTTTTAAACTAGTCCCATTATACCAAATTGTTGTTTCGCATACTGCGACAAACTGTTTTTGTGCTCTGAAGATGATGGATATAATACTAGTGAAATATCAATAAATAAGTTAATAAATATTATTTTCTTATCATTCTGTATTGTCATCAGTACCGTGAAAATAAATAACATATCATCATGCTGATTCAAGAATGTGGGAGTATACCAGAGGATTTGAAGGAAGTAATCATCACTTAGTTTTAAGTAGAATAAAAATTCATATCACATTGAAAAGAATTTTAAGGAAGTTTTAAAAATAACTAAAGTTGAGTAGCTTTTGCAGGTAAATTGTATATTAAACTATTCAACTTAACCTTGGAGGCTCATTGGCAAACTCAAAAGAAAACTTTTGTTTTCTTCCAAGCTAAGTAGGCACAGGGTGAAGTTGTATGCAAGGATAGAAAGGTAAGAACACTGCAGTGACACAAGAACTTAAAGAAGCAGTTCTAGAAAAGAAGAAAGCATGCCAAAAGTTCTTAGCGAATAGGATATCTTCCTAGTTGGAGGAAATGCCAGTTAGACCACTAGGTGGTAGTGACTTTCATTTCCCGGTGAAATACCATCACCCTGCTTATTGGGGGCTGGGGCTTGAAGTGGCAAATGCTGTTTTCGGCCTTCAGAGCAGGAGTTCCAGCCTCCTTTTCCCTCTTCATCTCTTCTCCTTGCAGTGTGAGCGATACACTTCAAGGACATATGTTACATACTTAGAGATCTAGACCCATCTCCATTTCGAAGGTACAGCAGTTAAAATGTTGGAAGTTTTCCCATTTGGTTATATTGTAAATTAAAGATGCCAAGAAATTATATTCTTGGTTTAATCCTTTATCCAAGTGTAAGCAAACAAAGTCTGCATCTGAAGTATTTTCAGGACAGTACAACTTGTATATAGAGGCTAATGACTCCACATCACTTGCCTTTGTATCCCATAATGCAAAGCACATCTTCTTACAGACATGTATAAAGCTATGCATTATACCTAACTTAACACTTCCAATCAAGCTGACGGTGAGGAACTTGATGTGGAAGTTTTTGCTATAAGCAATGATCTAAAACAAACCATGCAAAACAAAAAAAAACAACTCCACCTTCCCAATATCCTTGATCTTTTTTTGAATAACTAGTTCTACTTCCTGACACAATGTAGAGGTTACCTCTCCTCTTGGCAACTCAGACCACAATCTTGTGCAAGCTTACTTCCAGTCTCACAGAATGCCCCTCCTCTGACCATATCAAACAATATGTCCTCTAATACTACAAAGTCACAAAGTGGGATGATCTCCAGAACTACTACTCTTATTTCCCATTGCATGACTACTACTACTTCTGCTCTTCTGAACGAGTCACAGAAATCATTCACAGTGGCATGAAGGCATTTGCCCTTCATTCCATCCAAAATTTCAATCCACTTTCCACCCTGGCTCAACAGATGTATGAAAGCAATCAAAGGAAAAAAACACTGCTTACTGCAGGTGACTTGCTTCAAGAACCGAAGCTTCATTGTCAGCCTATGTAGACACCCACAATAAAGGCAAATCAGAATCTCCAAATCCAGCTTCATACAGGCCAATAGCAGAAACTCATCTCTTGTCTAAGTGAACTTCCAGTTCCTTGCAAAAGCCATTGGATGCAACTTCTGCTCCCCTGGACTCTCACCCATCCAGATGGCACCACTGTTACAGCACCCAATTAAAAAACTGACCTTCTAGCATCACCCTTTTCCTCACTCCTGCATAGATGACAAAGGCAAATTGCCTGCTGTGGCTTTTCAGCAGAAAGACAAAAAGAATATTAGACAACCTGAACACTACAAAGTCATCTGTTCCCAATGGCATTTCTCCTATTGTACTCAAATGCTGTGCTCCATAGCGAGGGCCAGTTTTATCATTAGGCGAACCTAGGCAATCGCCTAGGGGTTCTAAGATTTCGGGGAATCCCGAAGTCTTAGCGATAGGGCGTCTAAATTTTCTTTGCCTAGGGGCATCAGATGCTCTCAGACCAGACCTGTCCATAGCTAACACCTGTCCTCTATCGTCTCTTCAATTTTTCTATACTTAGTTGGCACCTATCACATCTCATGGAAACTAACGTATATCCAATCCATTCCAAAAAGAGGGAGACAAACTACCAACCAATGCCATCACCTCAATCCTCTCCAAAATATGGAGAAAGTAATCAGTGGTCAACTTCTTCTATTTAGAAGCTCACCAATTAATCGGCAATCACCAGTATGGATTCTGCCAATCCAGATTCACGGCTGATATTTTAGCCTACATCACTCACCACTGGTGCCATAGAAAGGTTAGGAGAAACGTGCTTTCTCCCTTGACAATTTCTGGGACTTTTGATTATGTTTGGCATCAAAACTTGCTTTGCAAACTGCTTTCCTTTGATCTATCTGCCATCCTCTGTAACTGGATAGCCAACTTTCTCTGTGGTCATTCACTGTGTGTCATGGTAGACAGCATCCTCTGAGTTTTGCCGCCAATGCAGGAGTGCCTCAGGGCTCCATTCTCTCACCGATCTTTCTTTTATGCATCCATAGTTTTGCCAAAGATAGTACCCTCCATTCATTCTGCTCCTTTGACAAAACCAGGTAATTCCCAGACATCCTTTACATCAAAATCATCTGCAATTCGTGGCTTAAACACTGATCTCTATACCATCCTTCGATGGGGCAAGGATGACTGCATTTCGGCAGCAGTGCCGAAATGCAGTCATCCTGCCTTTTCTCTCAGAAAAGGGATCTTGGTTTACCTTTCCTCATCCTCAGCAATACACACACACACATCACCAGACAAGATGAACTATCCCTCCTCGAACTGACATTTACCTCCCACCTCTCTTGGCACAAGCACATCACATCAGTAGCTTCCTCATCTTCTAAAAAATTAGGCATTCTTTTCTGCTCAAGAAGCTATTTTACATCCACCCAGTTAACCTTGTATAAATCCCAAATCTGCCCATCCTTAGAATACTGTTCACACATTTGGGGGTGTGCATCTAAAACCTCATATTCGTGATACTGTCTAGAGGAAAGCAATTGTGCTCATAGATGATCCTTCTCTCACAGGCTTTCTTCAACCTCTGTCTCACAGATGTAAGGTTTCAGCTCTTTGTCTCTTCATGGTGCTTCCATGGTCACTGCTCCAGTGAAGTTTCAAACATTATTTCTCCACTTGCTGTTATGCCTGTTAAAACAAGAGCGGCAACTGTTACTCTTGTTTTAACAGGCTCAGCTTTTTAGAGTACAACTGAAACTCATCATGCCTGCATCTCCTCTTCATTTATTCCATCTACCTCTGTCCTCTGGAACTGCCTTCCCCCATGACGTGTTTCCCAATAATTTCAACCTACATTGGCACTGATGTGCTATAAGTTCTTTTACTTCACGTTTGTGGGATAAAAAAATAAATAAATGAAAAAGTCAACAGATGCCCAAAAGGATTACAGGGCTCCATTTTGCATGAGGAAATGTAAGAGAGCCAAGCTATGTGTAAAAGTAACTGAACAAGTCATGGGAAGACTTCGGTTAGAATATAGACAGTAATTGGGACCTCATATTGTTGGCATTAGTGAAACTTGGCTATCAGGTCCAGATATAACTGGTATTGAGCGTGAAGGTTGCAGTATTTTTAGGAACAATAGACAAGATAGGATAAGAGGTGATTGCTTCTAATTATGTTGAATGACTTGAATCAGTTAGGGTAGAAAGTTGCAGCTGCAATACGAGGGCTGTTCGATAAGTCCATGCAAAGTCAAAGAGATGGCATCACCAGTACGTATCGAGGTTATTTTTAGTTGCTAGCAACTGTTGGAGGATCACACACTAAGTTTCAGTCAAATAGATCTATTCTTTTCTTCTTTATTATTCTTTCTATTATATTACTTTTATTAAATCCTTGTCAGTTGCTCCTTTGTAAAATATTTACTTTGTTTTACTTTTCCTTTTATCTATTCTTTTATCTGTCTATCTACTTCCTTACCTAACATTATTTCTTGCCTCCCCTTTTTCTACTGTTTGTTAGACCTCGTGTTGTAAGTTTATCTAACGTAACAGTCCCTGAGCAATCGCACAATGTCAATTAAGAATTTTAGCAAGTCGTGGCTCGTTACTATATTCTATTCCCACAGGCTCGTTAATATTTTCGGGATAATGCATTGGCTAAGGAATGAGAACCAGGTAGTTACAAAACAAAAACATTTATTATCAAACTAAAAGATGTGATACAGAGCACATAAAAGTTAATTTAAGATTAACTTAATCAAAAACACTTTAACACACAAATTTACTTGCTATCTGAGCAACAGAATCTACTTGCTATCTGAGCAATTTTTCTGATAGTGCTTTCACTATCAGAAAAACCTACTTTTCCTTGATATAAAAGTGTCTTCTATGACACAACTTGGCTTACAAGTATGCATAAGTATTCCATAAGGGATTACATTCAGCTTTCTTTCAATATATTCAAAACTTATATGACACCAATTCAGACACTATCACAATCAACCTGTGAATTAGATATACTTAACAATACATAATTTTCCGTTATTTCACATTCACTTTTCCTGCTAGTTAACAAGTAACCTCTCTCAATCCTTTACGATTTCGAATTACATACACATAACATATTACAACAATTTTTATGGCGTACTTGCTAACAATCGCAAAAGGAAAGTCCAACATACATTCCATTATACACGTTGGAACTGGAACGTCCTTCATCCGGTCACGCTGAGGTTCTGCCATAGCGACCGGGAGCCTAGAGCGAGCTGGCAGCGGTGAACATCAGGCAACGAAGGATGGAAAACAAACCTCCTGGATTTTGGGAAGGAACCCCGTAGAATAGTAGGTGAAGAGCCAAGGACTGATAAAGCCAAGAACCACATGCTGCGTTGCCTTTTATTCCCTGTTGAGTCCTTTGTTCGTAAGCAAGAGTATTCCAGGATTAGTCAGAAACAATGAAAGAACTGACATCATAGCTGGCCGCTTGACTGTACAATTTCGGTGGTATTCTGCACTAATCCGGCTTAATTCCTATTAAGCTCTTAACAACAAGTCTAAAGTGCAGGTGCATTCTAACAGCAAATTATTCTTTTACATTTTTATATTATTACAACTAAGTACATGTTTTTCTTATTATTTCAGACAAAAAAATATTGCAAAATATTTAGCGAAAATTCCCTAAAAAATAATAAATGAAAAGGTCAACAGATGCCCAAAAGGATTACAGGGCTCCATTTTGCATGAGGAAATGTAAGAGAGCCAAGCTATGTGTAAAAGTAACTGAACACATCATGGGAAGACTTTGGTCAGAATATAGACGATTGGGACCTCAGATTGTATGCATTAGTGAAATTTGGCTATCAGGGCAAGATATAATAACTGGTATTGAGTGTGAAGGTTACAGTATTTTTAGGAACAATAGACAAGATAGGAACAATAGACAAGATAGGATAAGAGGAGATTGCTTCTAATTATGTTGAATGACTTGAATCAGTAGGGCAGAAAGTTGCAGCTGCAATATGAGGGCTGGTCGATAAGTCTGTGCAAAGTCAAAGAGATGGCATTACTAGTACATATTGTGGTTATTTTTAGTTGCTGGCAGCTGTTGGAGGATCACACACTAAGTTTCAGTCAGATAGATCTATTACTCTGTGTTTGGCGTTCATTTACATATATCTATTGATATGTTATATATATATACATGTTATTGATATGTAAATATATTACATATATTTACATATCAATAACAGGAATAGAAGTAGCAGGGTACAGCATTTTTCGGCAGGATAGGAAGGGAAAGCATGGTGGTGGAGTACTGCTTATGATAAGCGATGACTTATGTCCTCTGAGAATGGAGGCTTTGGAAGGCAGTGACACTAATGATTTTGAAACCATATGCTATGAGATAGATGTGGGCAAGACAGGATATTTAGTGGGGTGTTGCTACAGACCAAGGAGCACAGAGGGTGGGGAGCAGGAGATGTTTAGGCACTTGAGCTTGGCAAGTGCAAGAAGAATGATTGTTATGGGAGATTTTAACTACAGCAGTATAAATTAGGGAGAGGAAGATGCATGTAGCAATAAGGAAATGGAATTTCTAGAATTCTTGAGGGACAAATGTCTTACGCAACATGTAATAGAGGGAACAAGAGGTACGAGAGTTTTGGATTTGTTCACAACATCAGAAGAGTTGATAATAACTGAGATGACATCTCTCCCACCAGTTAGAGAGATTGACCATATGGTTTTGACTTGGAAGATGAATAGACATGCAGGAGCATCAAAGAGATGGGAACATATGTGAAATTATAAGGCAGGTGATTATAATAGTCTTAGACGTCAACTTGGGAAAGTTTCATGGAGGGAGGAATTGGAAGGCTGGGATATCATTAGTGCATGGGAAATTATGAAAGAATATTTGTTAGCAGCAATGGTAAGTTGTATACCACAAGTGAACAAGAGGACACAATTTGGAGTAAAGTGGATGACAAACAATATTAAACAGGAGCTGCATGTGAAAAAGAGGCTATGGAAGAGAGAGAAGGAGACAGGTGAAGAGCAGATGCATGAAGAATATAAGATGCAGGCCAGGAGTGACTAGTATGGTAAGGAAGGCGAAACTGGAATATGAGAAGAGATTGGCCCTAAGATCCAAAGAAAATCCTAGGGAATTTTTTAGCTATGTGGCCAGTGGGAGGAGAAATGACTGTGGAAGAATGACATTGTGGGATAAAAAATGGGAATAGAGTGACTGATGCAGAGGACATAGTGGAATTGTTCAATGAACACTTTATTGGAGTATTTCATCCTGGAGGAGTAAATTTTAATACTAGATGGATAGGGCAGGTTCGAGGTTTAAAGGTGCAGGAGGAAAGTGTGTTCCAAATACTGAGTACTCTGGATGTCAGTAAAGCTATGGAACTCGATGGTATTTCACCACAAGTTTTGAGAGGATACGCTGAAGAACTGACAGCTCCTTTGACCTGGCTTTTCAATGAAAGTCTGGCTATGAGAAAGGTGCCCAGGGAATGGAAGGAAAGTAAGATAGTGCCATTGCATAAGGGCAGTAGCAGACTGGAAGTGTCTAATTATAGGCCAGTTTCTGTGTCATCAGTAGTTGTTAAGATCTTGGAAAAATTAGTTAGGGACCATATACAACATTGGGCAGATGAGGATAATGTTATCTGTGAGAGTTAACATGGATTTTTGAAGGGACACTCTTTTTTTAGTAATATGATAGCCTTTTATAATAAAGTTACAAGAGCAGTAGATGGGGGAGGAGGCATATACTGCCATTTTCTTGGACTTAGCGAAGGCATTTGACTGAGTGCCACATGATAGAATGTGCCACAGTAAAAGGAAAAATGCTTATGGTAGAATGATCTTAAAAAATGCTGAGGGTAGGGAGGTAACCGAATCAGTCGATGTTGTGGAATTACTGAGCGAGCACTTTACAAGAGTATATCATCCAGGTGGTGACTTTGCGGAAATGGAAGAACCAACAGCTTATACTGGAATTGTGATGAATGAAGTAGAGGTAACTAGTCTATTACAGAACCTCAATGTCAATACATCTGTGGGATTGGATGGTATACCAGCTCGTGTCGTACGTGAAGCGGCCAAAGAATTGTCAGTGCCCTTGACCATTTTGTTTAATTTGAGCCTCAGGACTGGGTCAGTCCCAAGGGGGTGGAAAGAGGGGAAAATAGTTCCACTGCACAAAGGTGGTTCCAAGGCTGCTGTTGAAAATTACCGGCCAATCAGCATAACAGGAATCATTATCAAGGTCTTAGAGAAAATAGTCAAGAGGAAAATACAAGATTGGATAGAAGAAAATGGGATACTGTATCGGGGACAGCATGGTTTTGTGAAGGGTAGGTCATGCCTCAGTAACTTGCTCACGTATTATAACACAGTGACGGCTGAACTGGATAAGGGTAATGGGTTTACAGTGATTCTACTGGACCTTGCTAAGGCCTTTGACAGGATACCACATGGAATTCTAATCAGTAAATTGCAGCATATGGGAATGGACATAGGGTTGGTGAGATGGATAGGAGGGTGGTTGACGGAGAGATATCAGAGAGTGGTTTACTCAGGAGTAGAGTCCACAAGACGGCCTGTGACTAGTGGTGTACCACAAGGATCTGTTCTTGGACCACTGCTGTTTAATTTGTTCATAAATGATATAGGAAAGGATCTGAGAGGAACAGTTCAATTGTTTGCGGATGATGCGAAGTTGGGTAGGGCAATAGTGAATGCAGATGACGTCAAAATTTTGCAGGATGATTTGGATAGATTGGAGGTCTGGGCTAGGGAGAATGGATGTCAATTTAATGTGGCAAAATGTAAGGTTATGCATTTTGGTGTGAAAAGATTGGAGGCAGTTTACTGCATTGGTGGAACCGTGCTCCAGGAAATTGATGAGGCACGAGATTTAGGAGTGTTGGTGGATAAGGAATTGAAATTTAGGGGACACATTGCAAAAGTGGCCAAATCAGCTCATCAAATCACTTGGTTGCTGAAGAATACGTTGACAAGCAGAGACAAGCAGGTTATTGTTCCTCTGTATCGAGCCTTGATAAGACCTCATCTCGACTACTGTGCCCAGATTTGGTCACCTAGGTTTCTTCTTGATGGGGAGGAGGTGGAGAGGATCCAGAGGCGAGTGACGAAGATGATAGCAGGTCTGTGGAATGAACCGTATGAGAACAGGTTGAGGATTTGTGGGTTGCAAAAATTGGTTGATAGGCGGAGGAGGGGAGATATGATTGAGACATTCAAATTACTGAAGGGTTTCTATAAAATTAATTCAGAAGATATTTTTGAGAACAGGGCTGGTTGTGGGAGGACTAGGGGACATCCATGGAAACTGGGCAAAAGTGTGGTTAGTAAAGGTGTTAGAGCTGGGTTCTTTACTTTTAGAGTAGTGAATGAGTGGAATGCGCTCCCTGAGTCTGTGGTGGATGCTGTGACAGTGAATGAGTTTAAGGCGAGGTATGATAGATACTGTATGAATGTCGAATAGTTGTGATGAAAATGATTTGGGGCCTCCCTCGATGAGTCTAATGACTCCCCGGAGTTGCCCGTAATAATAATAATAATAAGCTGATATTTAAGTTGCAGCACATGGGTCTGGATGTCAGGTTGGTCAACTGGATTCAGGATTGGCTGTCTGATAGGAATCAGAGTTGTGTATGGTGGGGCAGTTTCAGAGGGTTACGTGGGGTCCCACAGGGCTCAGTACTGGGACCTATATTGTTTAACCTTTATATCAATGACATTGTCAGTGGATTGCAGGGAGATATTCAGTTGTTTGCAGATGATGTGAAGCTGGGAAGGGTTATTAGTAATAGTGCAGATGTGGTAGCCCTGCAAGAGGATTTGAATAAGCTTGACAGATGGGCAAATGAATGGGGGTGTCAGTTTAATGCAGCAAAATGTAAGGTCTTGAGGTTTGGGAGACGTTGATGAGACGCTGCATACGCTATTGGCATGAGCTATACTGGAGGAAGTAGGGGAGACAAGAGATCTGGGGGTTGATGATTGATAGAAACCTGAAATTTAGGTGACATATTGCAAAGGTGGTGAAGGTAACACAGGATTGCTGCAATAATGAGAAGGACACTGACCTGCAGAGATAAGTTATATTTTTGTTGTATAAGACTTATAAGATTGTTCTCATCTTTGGTCCCCAGGATTTGAAGGGGATAAATTAACTGTGGAAAGGGTACAAATGCGGATAACAAAGATGGTTTAAGGGCTGTACAATGTTAGTTATGAGGATTGGCTTAGGGAATGTGGACTGCAGAGTTTGGTGGATAGAAGGAGGAGAGGAGAGGAGATATGATTGAGACTTTTAAACTGTTGAGAGGTGGTTACTGCGCCGACACTGGGGGAGTTCTTTCACTTGGTTGAACAGCAGGGAGGAGTGGTGACAAGGGGCCATCCCTGGAAGTTACAAAAGGAAACTGTGAGCAAGAGGGTGAGGAGTGGTTTCTTTACATTGAGGGTGTTTGAACCATGGAATGCATTGCCTGATAGAATGGTGTGAGCAAGAACAGTCAATGAGTTTAAAGACTCATTGACTGTTGATAGACTTTGTGTTTCCTAGGAGGGACCTCCCATGATGAGTCTTGATAGACTTTGTGTTTCTTAGGAACTACCTTCCTGCGATGAGTCTTTTGACTCCGTGGACGCCTGAATAATAATAATAATTTGTGGGGTCCCACAGGGCTCATTACTGGGACCTATATTGTTTAACTTTTGTATCAGTGAATTGCAGGGAGATATTTGTGAAAAATGGAACAGAAAGAATTTCTCTTCCATTTTTCGTGTAGTGATTAAACATTATTTTTTGAAAGGCAAATCAGCTCAGAAAACCAAAGCTAAGCTTGATAAACATTATGGTTAGTCTGCACCTTCGATTAGAATGGTTTGTAAGTGGTTTAGTAACTTTCGAAGTAGTGATGACAAGGGGCCATCCCTGGAAGTTACACAAGGAAACTGTGAGCAAGAGGGTGGGGAGTGGTTATGAGCACAAGTGATGCTGAACCTTCTGGATGCCTTGTTGAGGTCACTACTCCAGAAATTATTGAAAAAATCCATGATATGGTGATGAATGATAGAAGAGTGAAAGTGCGTTGAATTGCTAAGGTTGTGGGCATCTCAAATGACTGTGCACATAATATTTTT
Source organism: Typopeltis vanoorti (assembly GCF_054136105.1). Lineage (NCBI taxonomy): Eukaryota > Metazoa > Arthropoda > Arachnida > Uropygi > Thelyphonidae > Typopeltis > Typopeltis vanoorti. Next base: position 3,071,430 of record NC_143558.1, read on the forward strand.
CATGAACATTTACATGAGAAAACTATCTGCAAGATGAGTGCCTTGTTTGCTCACACTGGATCAAAAGTGTCAACGTGTGAACTGTTGCAAGGACAGCTTGAAGCTGTTTCAACGGAATCCAGAGGAATTTTTGTGTCATTTCGTAACAGTGGACGAAACATGGATTCATCACTACCAGCGTGAGACCAAGGAACAGTCAAAACAATGGGTAGCAAGTGGGGAATCTGCACCAAAGAATGCAAAAACCGTTCCTTCAGCAGGAGAAGTTAAGGCCAGTGTCTTCTGGGATGCTCGTGGCATAATCATCATAGACTTCTTGGAAAAGGGTAAAACAATTACTGGAGTGTATTATGCTTCTTTGCTGGATCATTTAAATAATGAAATAAAGGAAACACGACCACACTCGGCAAAAAAGAAGGTTCTTTTTCACCACATCAAAACACCTGCTCACTCTTCAATTGTGACCACAGAATTGTTTGATTTATGCTACGAAGTCCCCCAGACACTCTCCAGGTTTGGATCCCTCGGATTACTGTTTGTTTCCAAACATGAAAAAATGTCTGCCAGGAAAGAGATTTTCATCAAACGATGAGGTGATTGCTGAAACAACTGCCTATTTTGAAGAGTTGGACAAATCATACTATATGGAGAGGATCAAAAAACTGGAGCATCATTGGACTAAAGTGTATAGACCTCAGTGGAGACTATGTTGAAAAATAAAAATTGTTTGTCCCAAAAAAAATTGTTTTCTTCATTTTTGCACAGACTTATCGAACAACCCTCATACTAGTAGCAGTGAGTTTGAAGCATTCTGGTGTGATGTGGAATCAAACAAGATCAAATACATAGTAGAGGTGTTGTTACAGACCATATGGATTGATTGCTAGTGATGACAAAATGCATTATCATTAAACATGATAGCACAACAAGTAACCATTTAGGGGGTCTCTAATTATCCAAACGTTGATTAAGTAGCAGTAAAATCTCATGAGAAGAATAAAGCTGAATTTATTGAGCTGTTGCAAGACAACTCTAGCACTCAAGAAGGAACTTAGGAACAGGAGTGTTAGATCCAATTATAGTGACAGGGGAAGTTTTAGTTAAAGATGTGACTGTTCTGAATTAGGTTGGTGACAGTTAATCATGCTTTACTGACTTGGGAAGTGGCTAAGTTTATTTGATTTTCCATTCCAAAAAGGTTACGTGCTGAACTGCAAAGCAGGGAATTATAATCAGCTGAGGCGTAAATTAAGTTCTCTCGCATGGTATCCTTTGTTAGGTGGGAAGGATATCAGTAGTGTATGGTAAGCATTTAAAAAATACTTAAATGATGCAATATCTACATGTCCTTAGAGTTTGAAGAATAAATAGGGTAAGAGTGAAGTGGATGTGCAATTTTATTAAATAATGAGATTTATGAAAATTATAAGGACAGGGCAGAAGAGTCTCAACTGTTGCATGGAAAGCTAACTGTGAGTATGAAAAGAAACTGCCTCTAAATTAAAGAAAACCTAAAAGAATTCAATCACTATGTGTGTGAAAAAATAACTGCTGAATGTAGATGGTATGTGCTTGATGACTGATGCAGAAGAGATTGTTCACGTAATGAGTGCTGATTTTTAAAAGTTACCAACTGGATGTAACTGCTACCTCTTCACTGGATGTGTAGAAAGGCTTATGTGTTCGTTGTTTTGTTTAATTTTGACGATATATATCAGAACACAGAATTATAAGTAAATAATTATTTATTGACTTATTGCTGATATTTCGCTGGTGTTATAACGAGCATCTTCAGAGCACAAAAACACAGTTTGTCACAGTACATGAGACTACAACAACATGGTGTAACAAAGGGACTAGTTTAACAAAACTGTAGCAACAATACAAAGAATAAAGTTCTAATTAGGTGTCCTCTATCTAAAAAAATACAAACTGAATAACAGTTCGGCAATAGGGACTGATGGGATATCAGCATGGATGCTGAAAGAGTGTTCAACTCTGAACTGGCTGTTCTTTGACCAGGCTATATAATTTAAGTCTGTTAATAGGAAAGATTCCACAAGAGTGGAAAGAATATATTGTAATCCCTTTGTGCAAGAGTTGTACAAAGACTGATATTTCCAACTGTTAACCTATCAGTATCTCAGGAGTGGTGGTGAAGGATTTGGAAAAGTTAGAGCAAGTGAACAGAAATGGTTGACAGATAATCTGTATTTTGCAATGAACAGCATGAGTTTACTAAGGGAAGGTAAAGTTTTGACAACTTGCTACTCTCATTTTATAGTAATGTTACCACCGAATTAAACGGGGAATGAATACACCCTGATACTTTTAAACTGTGCTAAAGGTTTTGACATGAAGACTTGCATAATTTGGATAATATAGAATTGGATTAAAAATATTAGTGTTGATAAGAGAATTGCTGATTGGCATATTAAAAATTTGTTATGGGGTGGGGGGGGGGGGGAGAGTGCAAGATTTAAGGTGAACAGTGATGTTCCACAAGAATCAATAGTCCATTGTTATCATTCTTTAATGACATTGGGAAGGATTTGACAGGTGACATTCAGCTGTTTCATGATGCAAAGATAAGTATAATCAGGAATGAGGTTTATATGCAGTGCTTGCAGAAAGATTTGGTAGGCTACACTTATAAGCATTTAAAAGTAGCTGTCACTCCACTGTTAGTAAATGTAGTCACTTTAGTATAATGAGATATTTAGTGTCATATTATATCGATGGGATTATACTAAAAGAAACTGATCAAATAATGGATCGTGGAGAGTTTTAGCAGATAGGAAGTTGAAATTCAAGGTCCATATAGCCATGATTGCAAATACAACTCAGAAGATAATTGCGGTTTGCTTCTTTATGAGGTCTTGATACAACTTCACTTGGACTATTGTGTACAGGTCTAGTCTTCTGGTTTTCATGGTGATGCTGATATAGTGGACAGTATGTAAAAAGAGTTAAAGATAATATAAGGATTGCAGGATACAGATTATGAAGACTGATTGAGAATTTTGACTGCAGCGATTAGCAAATAGAAGAAAGAAGGTGATATCATTGCGAACTTACGAACATATGAAAAGATCATACATGATACCAGTAGATGGAATTTTTTATTTTATGGAGAGGGGAAAAGGTCAAGAGCATCTATGGAAGCTGAGAATGAATGCCATCAGTTAGGCAGTAAGAGCTAGATTTTTCTCTTATAGAGTTGTCCGTGAATAGAATGGACTGTCGAGATTGTGAATGCAGATAGTGTAAACGAATGCAAGAAAGGTATGATAGCTGGTGCAGGTGATATGTGGCCTCCATCTATGAATCCCCTGACTCTGAAATCTTAAATATCAAAATGTTCTGAAAGCTATTGAAAAAAAAAAACATAGAAATGGTAGAAAAACTATCAAGGGAATGAAGAGGTGAATAAAGATGGCATGAAAACTGAAGATAAAGATGCAAGCAGTGATAGAACAGTAGTAGAAAAGGTTCAAGAGAAATGAAACAGGAGTATATAACACTCGAAGTAGAAAAAGCTATCAAAAGCCTGAAATATGGAAAAGCAGCTGGAGTGGATCATCAGTGGATTCAACCAGAAATGCTCAAACGTGGAGGTATAAAATTTTTCAGTTGAATACACTACATAAATTCAGAAGACCTGGTCACAAGGTTGAATTCCAGATGTTTGGAATAGGGATCTCATAGTTCCCATGTATAAAAAGTGGAATTAAGCTAAAATTACATGGGAATTTTCACAGTGGGTATTCCTAGGATGATTTATGCAATTACACTTGAAGAGAAGAACAACAAGCTGAAGCAAATGGGAATGGATATGAGGCAAGTAGCATGGATGGGGGGGGGGGGGGGAGCTGATGGACAGACACCAGAGAGTAATATATATGGTGGAGTGGAGTCTAGGAGAATGATTGTGACTGACTAGTGGCGTACCTCAGGGTTTGGTACTAGGGCCACTACTCTTTGATTTTTATATCAGTGACATAGGGAAAGATTTATGAGGGGATATTCAGTTGTTAGCTGATGATGAAAAAACTGGGGAGAGCAATAGTTGATTAAGGTGATGTAGATATCCTGCAGGATGATTTAAATAAATTGGCATTGTGGGTAAAGGATTGTGATGCAAAATGTAAGGTTATGCCCTTCAGGTTGAAAAGGTTGCACATGGTGTATCATATTGATGGTATTGGTTTGCAGGAAATTGATGAGGCTGAGGACTTGGGAATAATGGTGGACAAAGAGTTAAAGGTCAGAGGGGGATATTGCAAAAGTTGGTAAAATAGCTCATTGAATTGCTTGGATGTTGAAAAACTGTTAAAGGGATTTTATTAAAATCCCTTTAATAGTTAATACACATTTAATACAAATAACAGTTAATAGTTATCACATTTAATTTTAATAGTTTATCACACTCTCTTACACAAAATCCCTTTTATAAATGGATTCTGTGTAAGAGTGTGGCTAACAAGTACAGATAAGGAAGTTATTATCCCTCTTTATAAAGCTATGATTCAGCCACATCTTGGCAACTGCATACAGATTTGGTTGCCTGGGTTTCTTGGCAACCTGGAGGTGGTTGAAAAGATTCAGAGATGAGTGACCAAGATGATGACAGGTCTGTGGAATACTCCCTACAAGGTTGAAGGTTTGTGGGTTACAAAGTTTAGTAGATAGCCAGAAAAGAGGGGACATGGTAGAAACTTGTAAGATATTAAAGGGGTTTTATAAAATTGATGCAAGTGAAATTTTTTAATATATAACAAATAGAACTAGGAGCCATCCATGGAAATTGTGTAAGAGTGTGTTTGGTAGGGATGTGCAGACTAGATTTTTTGTGTGGAGAGTGATGAGTGAATGAGTGGAATGGATTGCCTGCTAGAATTGGTTGTGAGTCCCCTGATGGGGAATGGATTCAAGGAGAGATATGACAGAATTTGTGTGTGTGATGGTTAATTTGGATCTCCTGTGATGTCTCAGGACTCCATTCAGATGCTGTAAATAATAATAATTACTCCAGACATCAAGGATATCCTTAACTTCATTTTTCATGCTACTTTTATCATCTTTAATTCCCTTTAGTACTTTTCCCTCCATTAAGCTTTTTCAATAGCCTCCACATTTTACCACCTTCCTGATATTTATTATCTAAATTCTTAACAAAGTCTTCCCATTACTTTTGTTTAGCTACTTACATTTTTTACATTTTTTGGTGTATTCTTTTAGGGTTTCTACCAATTTATTTGATAGGAACTTTTGGTATGCCTTCTTCTTTTCCAAATGCTTCTTTAACTTCTTGTGTCCACCGTGGAATTCTTATTCTTCTATCCTTACAGACAACTTCACTACATACTCCTCCCCCAGCTGAATCAATCAGTCTTCTTCAGAGTTTGTCACTGAGATTCCAAAGTTGGTTTTTGTTTTCAAACTGCTTCAAATTTTCTTCAGTAATATTCGTATAGTCGAATCTACAGTTTACCTCTAAAAGCCACTCAACTTTCTTTCATACTGTTCTTTTTGGTGTAATATCCATTTTTATCCTGCTTATCACTAAGTAATTTCAAATCCTCTGTACACTCTTGTCTTGAATTAGTGTGAAGATATCACTATCAACAATGATGTAGATAGTGATGCTTTTCCTATTTCTTGTCTTTATGTAAAAGTGTTCAACACTAACATAAAGATGTGCATGTGAACTTGTGCACATCTTTGTTGTACCGTGGTGTTAGTAATGACTGGTCTATATTCTGAGCAGAAATTCAGCAAATACTTCCATTATTATTAGCTTTGCCCATTTCTCCAAATTTTTCCCAAATGTTCCTTATGCCTGTTGGGATTTATTTCATGCTCTGCTGTTTAGATCTCCAACAAGGACCACTTTTTCCATTTTCTTTGTCAGTTGCCTGTTCTAATGAAACAAAATATTCTTTGACTTTTTCCTTAGAATAACAGAAGGTTCTTCTGTGAGACCTAATCCTAATCTTGCAGCCTCCTCTCTATTGAGAGGGTCGCAGCTAATTACTAGGAAAGTGATTATGAAACAAGATGGTTTCCCATTGCCTTCCTTGCCATAAGTATTTATGACTGTAGTCATGTCCGGTTTTTAATCCCTCAAAACAGGACCGGTTTGCCTGTTTTGATTGATTAAAAACCCGAGTTACTGGGAGAAAAAATCCACCACCTCCGTATGAGACTGGTAAACTCACCTTTAGTCAAAAAGATCAGATAAAGGTTCCTCACATCATGGATAGGAATAGAACCTAGGTCTTTCTGACCAAAGGGCATCTATACCAACTGAGCTGCAGAGGCTCCTCTATGGGACCATAGGCACAAATAAGTTTCATTGTCCATTCCCCCCATTTTGAAGTGTGTCCACATCACCCTACTTGAAACTTCCTTCCAGTCAAGAAGTTTGTCTTCATGTTTGGCGTTGAATGCTATCGCTACTCCTTCCTTTCCTTGATCATTATTGCCTGAACATAACATCCTATATGTATTATTTAATACGATCTCGCCTGTTTTTGTTGTCTTTGTCTCAGTAATGCCAATTGTGTCCATGTGGTACTTTTCCAATTCTTTAGCAAGTTCAGTTTTCTTTCTGTAATACTCCTTTCATTGATGGTCATGCTGGCTGGGACATTGCCCAGTTAAACAAGGTGCCTGTCATTTTCATCAGGGAACCAAGGCGAACAGCACAAAGTGAGCTGCTGGAACAAATGTCAGCAGAGTTCAAGATTGGTACTATCAATGTAAGACAATGGAAAAGAAATGTAACTAGCAAAAGAATTGGATAAGTACCAGATTGATATAATAGGCATGACCGAACAGGTGAGATCTTGATAAGTGACAAATACAAATTGTTACATTCAGGCAATAGCAATCAGGGAAAAGTGAAACGATTATGAAACAAGGGAAGTATTTATAGTCTTCAACACTAGATATGAGGCTAATCTTCTTAAATTGCAGGCAATGTTGTGGTGATTTGGGCAGATTTCAAAATGGAGGAACTAGACAGACTTATTTGTGCTTATGGCTCCACAGAAGATTCTACAAAGGAAGAAATGAAGGAATTTTTTGAGACATTAGAGAAGGCAGCTGGCACGCCGAAAAAGGAAAAGTTGGTCCTTGTTGGAGATATAAGCAGTAGAGTAGGAAATTATCATCAGACATATAGAAATGTTTTGGGAAAATTTGGAGAAAAACGCAAAGCTAATTATAATGGTAAATGCCTGCCAGATTTCTTTTCAGGACATGGATTAGTTGTTATTAATCCATGTCCAAAACTAACACCATGTTCTAATGTAATAACACTAAAAAATTCTGGCTTGTGTTTTTGTATGGGAAGTATGGTAATCCCTACATTTGCACAAATCTGTTTTGAGCTCACAATATATCTATCTATATGTTCACTGGACATCCACAGATGCTGTATGGTTACTCCGATGCTCAGTGATGTACCTCACCAGGTCTCGCCATGTAGTCCTGTTGTTTGCTTTTCTGGAGATCTCAACTCTGAAGATTAGTCGCTCCACACACCATCCATCTCATTGATAGTCAATCCCTTCTTCTTTTTCCAGGAATTTTACCTTCTATTACTGTTCTGAGAAGTCCTCCTTCCATCCTTTCAATGTGCCCAAAATATTTTAACTTTCTTTTGTCAATATCCTTAAGGAGCCTTAAAGTTCTACTGATCTTTTCTAATACCCATTCATTTGTATGCCTTTCAGTATATGATATCCTCAACAGCCTTCTGTAGCACCACATCTCAAAAGCGGATATCCTTTTCTTATCTGACTTCTTTGGGTTCCGAGTCTCACATCCATAAGTCGCTGTTGGAAAAACAACTGCATCCAAAATCCTCAACTTTGTTCCCATGGAGATAGATCCCTTCCCTTCCAGATTTTAAACAGGTCTCTGACTGTTGTTTAAGCCATTCCTAATCTTTTTCTGAGGTCTTCTGAACAGCATTTCTTCACATTAATAATGGATCCCAGGTACTTAAACTTGCTGACTTTCTCAATTCTTTCTCCATTAAGGTACACTTGTTTCTCGAGAGCTTCTCTGTTTGTATTTCCTTTGAGAACCATGATCTTTGTCTTGCTAGGATTGAGTTGAAGTCCTCTGTTATTACTGATCTTGTTAACTTTGTCAAGAATTAGTCCTAGTTCTTCCATATCATTACAAAGGAGTACTGTATCATCAGACTGATTACATCCTGGCTCTCTGATGATACTACAAAGGAGTACTGTATCATCAGCATACCTCAGATTATAATCAGTCTGGTGCCTTGACCCATCAATGTTAGATATCTAAGTATAGATCCATCGTGGGTGTTTATGGAAGCAGATATTGGTAATAACTAATCTGTCAGCATGGGCAAATTCCAACAGTCTTTCACCACAGGTGTTGCATTCACCTAGACCACACATGCCACACTCTGGGCTAATTCTCATACCCTTTCCCACTTTTGCATTTAAGTTCCCTAAGATGTAAAGTATGTCTCTCCTTGGTAGGCATTCCAAAACAATTTATAAGTTTTCATAGAATTCTTCACTCTCTTCTTCAGGCCTATCCTTGTGGGGTGCATAAACTACCACGATTGATACATTGGTAGGCTGAGCCTTAAGTCTAATAGAAAGTATCCTATCATTAATGGGGTTATAACCCTGAAGGCTTTTTTGCCTGAGCTGTCTTTAGTATCACAGCTGCCCCATGATGTTTTGAGTCACCGCCCGAGTAAATAACTAGCTTACCATCCTGTCTTTTGAAGTGACCTTCTCCATTCCATCTGGTCTCTGTAATTCCCAGGATGTCAATTTCATACCTATCTATCTCTTTACAGACTATCTCAAGAGTACCCATCTGTAGACCTTGAACATTCCATGTGCCAATGTGAAATTCCCTTCTAAGATTAATCTTATTCCTTCTATGTTGCTCATTCACAATATCACTGATTTTTGATGGAGATTGTAATATACTTCTTGAACAGGACCCTCTGCCTAAGTCCTTAATGTGGCTCTGATTATTCTGTGTTACAACTGATGCAGCATGAGATGCATTATAAGGCACAACCATATTAGCAATTTGGAGTGAAGTCATTGCAAGAAGAGAGTGGTAGGGCAGCAGAGGCCCTTTTCACATAAGAAGAAATGAAATAGCAAAATAGGAAAGATTCACCCTTAGCCCTCGAATACTCTAATAGAATTAGGGGGAAGGAGCAAGAAGAAAAGAAAGAAGGAGAGAAAAGAAAAAGGGAAGAGACCAGTCTACAGATAATATAACATATGTATATTATATTATAAGGCATGGTCCAACATCAAGTACCTCTGGTTTGCCATGCCCATATTCACTAAGTCCGTGCGGTTAGCCTAGTGGCTTTGCGCTTTGCAACCATGTGACTGGGGAAGGAGTGTCCCAGGTTCGATTCCCGTCGAAGACGTGAGGAACTTGAGGATCTTTCTCAGCCATAGCCAAGTTAGCCGGTCTTGGGCGTGGAGAGCAGGGTTTTTTCTGCCAGTTTACCTGGCGTTTTTCATCCCACAAGCAGGCAAATCGGCCCTGTGAACACACAGGGATACAGCCAGGAATACTTCGAGGCATAGGGGTGACCATTTTATCCTCGTATTTCGGTTACGAAATCCAAGCATACTTGGAGGGATGTGGGGCCTTAAAGTCCTGTTAAAGCCATTGAGATAGATATTCACTAAAGTGAGCCCTTGAAGTATACAATATAGCCAAGGATTTTTTTTTAAAGTGTTATATCATTAAATCTTTTCTTCAGTGCCACTTGTTTGTTGATTTATTTAATGATGAAGATTCCCAACATTCAGCATTATCACTTCAATTTTGAACTTGGGAACCTTTCAAGTTATTTGAATTTTATTTCTCTCTCTCTTTCAAAGCAAGTTTTAATATCTCAAAGGTTTCTATTGTAGTTTTTCTCAGTTTGAAGAAGAAAGTTTTTAATTTTTTGATTAAGGGACAACACAAAATTTCTGTGTAAGGCTTTGATGTGTTCAATAATGCAATCTATTACTTCAAAATAAATGAGAAATCACAGCAGATTCTATTCCTTTCATCTGTACTAAATGCAGTAGAGTTGGCAGATTTTTTTTTTTATTGTTTTATATGTATGTATATATGTGTGTTTGTATAATTAGTATATATGTATATAAACTGTTACTGATATTTTTAGGCTGGTGCTCTGAAGGACTTAGGCAATTCTGCCTTGAATTCAGGAAAAACTGATGAAGCTATCAAGCATTACAGTGAAGCTATAAAGTTGGATCCAACAAATCATGTTCTTTTTAGTAACAGAAGTGCTGCATATGCAAAGTCTGGGAAGTATAGAGAAGCTTTAGATGATGCGATGAAAACAGTACAGTTAAAACCAGACTGGGGGAAGGTAAGTCTAGATATTTTCGTCCTTTCTTCATATACATTGATGTAATATATGATAAACTTACTGTCAACATCTGGTAGCTTTTTTTGGAGTGATCAATTAATATGAAATGCCAAAAAAAATGTATACACATCTTCACAAAATTAAAAAAAAAAGTCAGATGCATCAAAGCTGTTTCTGATTAACAGTCAAATATATCAACTTCAAATAGATCAGCTAGAAATGTGACAGTGCACCAGTTTTCTTCCAGATTGTTATGTCCAGTTTCAGTATTTTTAGATCTTGTATTTTGGTCGTCTAATGTGCTACTATCAATCCATCTTCCTGCAATCCTGGCTTTGGACACAATTTGTCTTGAAAGTTGATTTTTGTCTTGTATTTCTTCCTAATTTTAAGAATTTAAATGAAAATACTCATAACCATTCCCATTTGTTTATTTTGTGTTTTGGATGTGACTTCAGATAAAATTTAAATTATTATTAGTGTGGAAGAGTGCAGTTGGCATGATGCATGTGTGGTATATGGATGTGAAGGTACTCAATATCTGTTTGTCATGTAGAGAGAGAAAGAGAAATGAAATAGAAAGATAAATCTGGTTTGACTACTTTCAACAGCTCATTTATCTCAAATGAAGAAATATTCAATGTAAGAACAAAGCTACAAGAAATTATTTTTCCATTTCTTGGAGGTATCAGGTCAATCAACCACTGATTTCAGAATGGAACTAATAGCCCTTCTACTTGGAAAACAAATAATTTATGAATACTTGTGGTCATCCTTTAACCAGTCCACTCCTTTTAGGTTTATTGCCCTTATTCCAAAAATTTTTTTTCTTAACCTGTCATGAAGGACTTGCATTGTCACTACAAAAATAAATAAGTTAGATTTTTATTTTTATTTTATTATTATTATATTACATTTACTTGAATATAAGTTGCGCTTTTCCCAAAATTAATGTTAAAAAATCGTGGCGTGAGATATGTGAGGATTTTTGTAAACTAAATTAACCTCATCATCAAATTCCTGCCATTTACCCTCAAGGGGTGTACAGGATATGATAGTACTACATGAAAAAATTACATCATTACTAACTTCCTATCTACAATTTTCCTCCAAATCAGTCTGATACTCGTCAAGACTCCAACATTATCAGATCTTATATTTCTATCGTCTAAGGCACTTTGTACCATATCAATCCACCCATATCTTGGTCTTCCTCTGGGTCGTTTTCCTGGCAGAGAACACTTGTTTTGCTAATCTTTTCTCTCCCATTCTATTTAAGTGACCATACCACCCTGAGATTAGCTCTGCTGACGCATTCCTGGATGCTGACAATGTCAAGTTCTTTCCTAATATCCTAGTTTTCAATATGATATTGCCATTGATGCCATCTGTTCATGCCTCTAATCTTTCTCAGGACTCTCATATCTGCGGTCTCTAGTCTTTGGTCAAGTGTTTTACTTCTGAGCCAACTCTCAGATCCATAAGTTAAAACTGGTTTGAACACTGTCTTGTATACAGCTAATTAAGTGTTCCGACTAATTTCTCTCTTATTCCATGTGAATTAATTCAATTGACTTCCCACCATACCAGCTTTCCTGATTCTGTTGTCTATTTCTATATTTAATTTACCATCTTCAGTAAAATTAGTGCCTATGTAGCTGAAATGTTTTACTTGTTCCGCAGGTTCTCCATTCACAACACAGTTGACATTTTCAATGATTCTACCCATTTTCATTGCCTTTGTCTTTTTAATGCTGACCTTCATACCATATCTATTACAATAGTTATTCAATTTATTCAGGGAATCTTGCAAACTTCTAGGGATTTATTTAGAAGTATAACATCGTCTGCATAAAGCAAAGAGCTGACATTAACATCTCCAATTCATTGGAGATGTTAATGTCAGCTCTTTGCTTTATGCAGATGTTATTGGATATTAACATCTCCAATTCATTAGAGATGTTAATGTCACACATTAACATCTCCAACTCCAATTGATATCATGTTTAATACCACTTTCCTTCATAATGTGATCCATATAGATAATGAATAACAGAGAGGATAATGCACATCCTTGTCTCACACCAGATTTAACATTAAACCATCTTCCTGTACTTCCTTCAATTCTAACTGCTGACTTACAACTCAAATAAAGACTAAGTATTGCTTGATATAATGCCTCATTGACACCATATAACTGCAGCGTATTGAATAGCTTCTCGCTTGGCACCTTGTCATATGCCTTTTCCAAATCAACAAAACTTAAATACAGATCTTTGTTATATTGCCATGCTTTCTCGACCATTTGTCATAAAGTGAAGATCTGACAGCCTCTATTTGGCCTGAATCCAGCTTGTTCTTCACCAAGCTTTTCTTCCACAATTCTTCTCGACCGTTTCTCAAGTATACTTGAATAGATCTTGCCAGGAACACTCAGTAGGGAAATACCTCTGTAATTCTCGCATTCAGTTTTATTTCCCTTTTTATATATGGGTACTATGAGAGCTCTATTCCATTCATCGGGAATTCGTCCCTCTGTCCAGGCTTTCTGAACTATGCAGTGCAACCAACTGTAAGACTTATACCACCATACTTCAGCATTTCTATTCAAATATCATCTACTCCTGCTGCCTTTCCACATTTCAAGCCTTTGATGGCTTTTTCTACTTCAAGTATGGATATGTATTCCTGACTGCATGCCTGGTCAGTGTTTTTTACCACTGTGCTGTCATCACTGCTTGTTTCATTTAGCAGTTTTTCAAAGTAATTACTCCATACTTCAAGGATATCTTTTTCTCCTGTTTTCATGTCACCTTTATCATCTCTAACTCCTTTTACAGCTCTTTCCTCCATTCCTAAGCTTCTTCAACAACCTCCAGAATATTTTGCCACCTTCGTCCTCCCATAACTTTTGTTTAGCTAGTTTTACACAGCGTTTAGCATTCTTGCATTTGTCTCTATATTCTATAAGAGTACAACCCAACTTATTTGCGAGGAACTTTTGATATGCTTTCTTCTTTTCCTTCACTGCCTCTTTAACTTCCTGTGCCCACCAGGGAGTTCTGATTTTTTTTATCCTTGCAGACAACCTCACCACAGGCCTCTCTGGCAGAATCAATGTTTTCTTCAGAGTTTGCCACTGAATATCCAAGGTTTGATTCCTGTTCTCAAACTCTTTCATTTTTTTTCAATAATCTTTCTGTATTTTAGTCTATGGTTCACATCTGAGAGCTGCTCAACTTTTATTCACTTTAAAACTTTCTTACATGTTATTCTTTTCAATATGAAATTTGATTTTATCATGCTCAAGACTAAATAGTGATCACTTCCAATTTCAAATCCTCTGTACACTCTGGTGTCCTGCACCAGGGAGAAAACATCACTATCAACAATAACATAGTTAATGAGACTTTTCTTATTCCTTGTCTCTTCTCTCCATGCGAATTTGTGCACATTTTTATGTTGGAACATGGTGTTAGTAATAACCAGTCCATATCCTGAGCAGAAATCCAACAGATATTTGCCATTATTATTAGCTTTGCTCTTTTCTCCAAATTTTCCCAAAATATTTTGTATGTCTCACAGTCATTTCCTACTCTGCTATTTAGATCCCGAACAAGGACCAACTTTTCCTTTTTCATTGTGTCAGTTGCTTTTTCTAAACCCTCAAAAAATTCCTCCACTTCTACCTTAGTAGAACCTTCTGTGGGATCATAGGCACAAATAAGTGTCATTGTCTAGTTCCCCATTCTCATATTTGCCCACATTACTTTACTTGAGACTGACTGCCATTCAAGAAGATTAGCCTCGTATTTTGTGTTCAATACTATGGCTACTCCTTCTGTTCCTTGATTGTCATTGCCTGAATATAACATTTTGTATTTATTGCTCAGAAAAATCTCACCAGTTTTGGTCTTTTTTGTTTCAGTCACACGTATTATGTCGATCTCGTACTCATTTAATTCCTCAGCTAGCTCCATTTCTTTGCCATTCATGCTTCTTATGTTGATAGTACCGATCTTTAACTCTGGTGATGTTGAGTTGGGGTTTGTTTTCAGACTTGTTCCAGTAGCTGACTTTTTGCTGTTCGCCCTTTTTCCCTGGCGAAAACAACGAGAGCCTTGTTTAACTGGGCGACGCCCCAGCCGGCATGAAAGTTTGTCATGTTGTACCCTCATTTTTTATTTTGGTTTAACCAATAAGAATACAATTTGGTCGGCTAAATCCCAAATTGCCAGCCCATCCTCGTTGTTCAGTATCCAGATAGATACCCAACAGGATGCACCAAGAGAAGGTGAGGATTGGACATTAGGTCAGAAGCCCTGGTCGGTTCTCCGCATTCCTTTAAAGGCTATGTGGAGGTCTCCTCTCTATTGCTCACATTATAAAATGAATGTATTTAAATTTTAATTATCAATATTATTTACATAATCAGCCACTTACCTTCATCACATGATGTATTTGCACCTTTAGCAACTGTAATTAAATTAAACAGTTTCATTATTGCTTGTCTTTTTATCATTTCGATCTCATTCACTGTCAAGTCATGCCCTGCTGCTCAATTGCTGTGTTTTTTTCTGCAAAAGCAATAACTTTGGGTTTAAAACCAGCACTGTAACTTGAACATTTTTTCATATTTCAAACAAAAATTACGAGTAATTTACAAGACTTGAAATATGTTATGAACAATCCTTAATGAATGACTAATGAGAAGCAAAAGCAGAGTGCGAAATGGACAGCAATGGTAGGCTGGTAGAGATGGTGTAGCTGTGAAGATGTGTTTTGATAGGTGCGGTATTAACAAAAGATGTTGGAAGTTTATTTTGCACCTGGTTAGACTATAATAAATTTAGTTTAATCCTTTATCCAAGTGTAAGCAAACAAAGTTTGCAACTGAAAATATTGGTCCACCTGTGGTCAGAGTTGCCTGGTGTTGCACCACCTTACCTCAGTCCTGAAGATATTTTTAGGTGCAAACTTTGTTTGCTTACATTTGGATAAAGGATTAAACTAAATTTATTTTTAACAAAAGATTGTGCAACTGAATGACCAAGGCAAACCAAATTGAAATTCTGATTCTCTTCAACCGAATTCCAAAATATTTGAAAGTGCCATAATAGCATTCACTATCTATTTCTTAAAAGCTTTAAACTTTCTTCGTAAAGTAAAATCAGGGGTGTGAGATATGCACGAAGGCAAGTTATATTTGAGTAAATGAAGTACTGTTTTTTTTTTTCCTTGTCCTATAACTTCCCCACTACTGGGTAAAGCCTCTCCATTGCGAGAGGGCTGGATCTACTTCTTCCATGGTACATTTTTATATAGTTGTATGAATGAATCTATGAAGATGAAAGACAATCACAAACTTCCATGCCTTGGCAGGATTCAAACCCACAGTTTCTTGTCTGGAGAGTGTATACTCTAACCACTTGACCAACCAAGGCAGCCATATTACTATATTAGTATTTATTTCTTTATTCATCTTGTAGTGACCTCTCAGGCAGTGCAACCTGCTTTTCAGTAAAGGCAGCATACTTAGCTGTTTCGACTTGTATGTGGTACCATTATTTTCATCTAGTTTATCAAAAGACAGATATATTTGATTCTCACTGTATAGCAAACCTATAGAGACCACAGGAATAGTTTATAGTAAGTTTTTCTTAGCAGATCTCTGATTAGGACTTTTCAGTAGCTTGTTACAGGTGAGAGTTGACTGTATTTACCATTTCTTTCAGTCTGTAATATCAAAATGTATTATGATGATAAAGTAAGTATAACTAAACTACCTTGTTTCATATAAACTATTACACATTTTTTTATAATGTTAGTCAAGTTGCTTTTTATTTTATCATCCTACATGTTTCGCCAATTTTTCTATTAGTTACATAGGTTCAGACCTCTAGAAGCTTTGAAACGAGAAAGAAAGAACACTTAGGATATGTCAGAAACAACAGACAAAGCATTTCAGTCCTTTCTTGCCACTTTGCCTCTACCAACCATCACATTGAGTGGGATAAGAGTCTTATGCCCTATATAGAAGATAACTACCATTCAAGAACCTTCAAGGAAGCAGCTACAGTCGCCCGTACAACTGAAAACCTAAACAAGAATCCAGGTCTAACCTTACCAGAAATTTGGAAAGCTTTAATCAAATCATTAAACATCAAAGAAATGAACTTTCATGACAATTACATCATGAGTCATAACAAATAAATCAAGTTCCCGAGACACGCACATTGTCTCGCACAATACTAATTTTTGTATGAATTAGAACCATCAGTTATAACCTAGTCTGTTACCTTCATATAGCTTACTAATTTGTATTCCCTGAAGATGCCGATAGAAAAATTGGCGAAACATGTAGGATGATAAAATAAAAAGCAACTTGACTAACATTATAAAAAAAAAAAATTAAATAAAAAATGTAATAGTTTATATACATAATAGTCAAGAAAAAATACTACACAATAGCTTGTTTCATATTTCATATTTACTTAACTAAGTACAGAAATATTTTTTTACTTTCTGTTTTAAACTGTGCTGGCTTAAGTTATATTTAATTAAGTTGGATTATAGTTTTTAAATAACATTTCTGTTAGGGATACTCAAGAAAAGGAACTGCATTGGCATACTTGAATCGGCATGAAGAAGCTCTGTCAGCATACAAAGAGGGTCTTAAGTATGATCCAAACAACCAGCAGTTAAAGGAAGGTATCAAAGAGGTTGAAGCACAAATGAACAGGGGTAGGTTCGTAGGATCATGTTAATTACTCACAAACTAAACAATTGATTATCATTTGTTCATTTTCAGTTGCAATTTTATTTAATATATGAGATTGTTAAATTATTTAAAGTAGATGAAAATAATAATTTCATAAGCTAATTGTATTAAAAAAAATCCACAAAAGCAGTTTTGTAATAAATTAATCATAAATATCATGTAATACTGCATTGAGCTCCTGGAATTGGTGTTATAATGAAACAGGATGAATCCCAAAGTGCTGCTTCCATTCTTGGTTTATGGCTATATTGTTTCATTGTGAAATGTATAGATATTCCTTTACAAACCCATTGCTTATGGTAATTCATTTTTCATCTATCTATGAAAAATGTACATTAAGAAAAGAATTTATAAGAAAGCCTACAGGATGTTGACCAACTCTCATGCAAGATCGAAAGCATTTATCAAACTAAATTAGTATGTTAGTTGTATTTTCAGCAGGCAGCTGACAAAGAAACTGGAAAAAGTGGGCCGTGTTGGATATGTAAACAGCAGAGTAGGAAATGAATCCTATCAAGCATATAGAAATTTGTTGGAAGTTTTTCCACTTTGTTATAATATAATATAAATTAAAGATATCAAGGTATCAGTATACTTGGTTTAGTCCTTTATGAAGTGTAAGCAAACAAAATTTGCACCTGAAGTATTTTCAGGTGCAAACTTTATTTGCTTTCTCAGGGGCTCACATTGGTGAGTACGGGCATGGCAAACCCAAGATACCCCAGCTAGACCTGATCTTACTTCATACAATATACACTTGATATTCATATCTGGAGAATGGTCTTCTACTCTTCTTTCCTTCTACTCTCTTACTTCTTCCCCCCCCCCCCCAGTGCTATTCAAACTGTAGTTTCCACTATCTACTAAAAAAGCAAACCTAGTTGTCTTAAGGTAGCAGCTCCACTACTAGGATACCTATCGTCGTGCTAGTCATTTGACACAGGGAAACACATTACTTTCGAGTCTGAACGAAATCCAAACCGGACAGAAAACATGGGAAACAGCCACAAACTGGAAAAGGTTAAGAAACTTTGGAAAAAGAAAAACATGGTGAAATATGTTACATGGAACATTAGACGCATAGCACATAAAGAAGAATTAGATAAAATTTTAAATGAGGAAAATATAGAAATTGCAGTTTTTACAGAAACAGTGTTAGAGAAAGGGTGTTAGAGCTAGGTTTTTTACTTGGAGAGTGGTGAATGAGTGGAATAAGCTTCCAGAGTCTGTTGTGGGTGCTACGACCATGAATGAGTTCAAGGCAAGGTATGATAGATACTCTGTCAATGTCGAATAGTTGTTCTTGACATGATGTTAGGGCCTCCCTCGATGAGTCTGTCGACTCCTTGGAGTTGCCCAGAACAATAATAATAATAATAATAATAACAAAAAAGAAACTTAAAGGAACAAAAGAAACAGCTAACTACAATATCATATATAGTGGAGTGGACAAACAAATACATGCAAAAGTTGGTGTGTAATGATTTGGATCCTTAAATCAATTAAAGCAAAAATATATCTCATTATACATACTGGAATGAAAGAATATTAGAAGTGTGATTAAAATTAAAGAAAGAAAATTTAACAGTTGTTGGAGTGTATGCCCCTAGAGAAGGAAATGAAGAAGAAAATGATTACTTTCATAAAGAGTTACAAGGAATATATGAAAAATTAAATAAAACAGACCGTATAATTATAGCCGGAGATCTTAATGCCAGAATAGGAATGAAAAAAATTGACAATAATATACAAAAATTTGGAGGACCAACAGTAAACAAAAATGGAAAGAGACTCATTGATTATACAATATATAATAATTTAAAAATAATGAATACATTTTACAAACATAAAAATATACGTTATGTGCTAGAGGACAAAAATCAATAATAAACTACTTTATAGCAAATGAAAAACCAGCAAACCTCTTCCTAGACATTAAAGTTAAAAGAGGGCTAGAAATTGACACAGATCACTATTTAGTACAGGCAAAACTAAGATTTCCACCAAACTGGCTACAAAAAATACAAAAAAATAAACAAACTAGAGAAACAAAATCTAATTACAAAGTAAGACTACTAAATGATTCAAGTATAAGAAATTTATATCAATAGAGGATTAACTACTTAGAAAAAATACAAGAAAATGAAGACATTGAGAAAGAATGGAATAATATAAAAGAAATTATCACATCAGCAGCATATGAAAGTCTAGGAACACACAAAAAATAAAAAATTACATATATGGACAGTGAAATAAAAACAATAATTCAAAATAAAAGCTGGCTCTTAAAATATGGTTAAGTAGCAAAAAACAAGAAGATGAAATTGAATATTAAAAAAGACGAGCAATAGCCAAAAGAGAAACCAGAAAGAGACACAGAGAAACCTGGGAAAAATTTGTATCATATCTAGAAAATGACATATACAAAATAAGACCCAGTGTGTACAAAATACTAAAACACATGAATGCAGATATAAATGAAACTGCAAATATAAATTGTGAAATGGATGTAAAAGAATTCTTGGATTACTTTACAGATCTTTCAACGGATAATACTGACATCAAAAATAATTACACCAGAAACTTACAAAATACCTTAAATGATATGATAACAATGAAAGAATTAAAGGACAACCGAAATAAAATAAAAAATGGAAAATCAGCAGGAGAAGATGGGGTAAACTCCGAACTGTATAAATTTGCTTGAAAAAAATTTCATGAAAGATTACTAAAATTTTTAAATAAAATATATACAAATGAACAAATACCAATAGAATGAAATACAAGCATAGTAATACCTATATTTAAAAAAGAGGATAAAACAAAACCTGCTAACTACAGAGGTATTAGTTTATTGAATACATGATACAAAATATAAAAAGCAGAATATTTCATGAAAAACTAAAAATATCATCATCAAATTCCTGCCATTTACCCTCAAGGGTTGTATAGGATATGATTGTACTACATGAAAAATTTACATCATTACTAACTTCCTGTCTATAATTTTCCTCCAAATCAGTCTGTTACTGGTAAAGACTCCAACATTATCATATCTTATTTCTTTTAAGGTTACACGGTGATCAGCATTCATATTTATGAATTTAGGTACACAAAACACACGTGTTGAAAAGATTATTTTACTGATTAATAATAAAATAATGACGTTTCGACCCCTATATTGAGGTCATCATCAGAAGGATACATGTGTATAAGAACCAAGCTACATGCTGTTGCACTCTATACAGGTAAATTACATCTACGTTGTTAACTAATCGATTTGTACAGTAAGGTTGCTATTGAATGTTCAGGAAAAAAAACACTTCACCAAGTCTTCTTGTATTGAGACTTTTCTTTGTGGTTGCTATGAAGGTTGCAGATGGGTCCTCCACATTCTTGGAATGGTTAGACCATCATTTTTATTCAGATTTGGATCATGTGTTAGCATTTCACATGCTTTCTTGAATTTCTGCTCGAACCAGGTTTTGGTGTGGTGTAGGGACTTGGTACATTTCTAATCAATTCTGTGGTATGTTTGGAGCGCGTGGCCAGAAAGGCCGGTTTTTCCAAAATGGAGGTATTTTATGTGTCGCTTGTGCTCATCCTTCCTGATTGGGATGATTTGCGCTGTTTCCCCTATGTATGGTATGTTACATGTGCATTGTATTTTGTAAACCCCTGGGTGGGCTAGGTGTGGCAGTGGATGCTTGGAAGAACTGAGTAGGTGTCATAATTTTGTTGGGGGTTTAAAGGTGGTTTTGATGTTGTATTTGTGTAGTGTTCTATCTACTTTCTCGGAAATGCCTCAAACACATGGTATAGCAATAGCATTCTTGAAATCTTTTTTGTTATTAGTGGTATCTTTGTGGAGGATCTTGTGAATGGTTTTTATACTGTATCCATTTTTTATAAAGGTATGTTTGATGGTCTCATATTCATGGTTAAGAGCTTGTTCATTTGAACAAATAGTTTGAGCTCTGTGTTTAAGGGTGTGCTTACGACCCCTAGTTTTTGTATTGGGTGTTGATAAGAAGTTTTGTGTATGCACTGACCTGTGTGTGTAGGTTTGGTAAACTGAGAAAGAGAGACAGCCTGAAGGAAGACGTGACAAGTGTATCTAGGAACAGAAGAGAGTTGTTTTTTTTTTTCAATTTCAATGGTGAATTGGACGCGTTTGTGTTGTTTGTTCAGGTGGCTAAAGAATGTATTTAGTGCTTCGCTGCTGTGGGGCCAAATGGTGAAAATATCGTTAACATATCTGGGCCAAATTTGCAAGGCAAGCCTACTGTAGAGCTCGTTGCTCAAAGTCTTCCATATAAAAGTTCTCTATTGGGGGGGGGGGGGATGTGGTGAGTCCATGGCTGTACAATGTTTTTGAAGTAAAAATTGTTTTGTCACATGAAATATCTGGAGCGGAGTACGTGGGCAAAGAGGGCTGTGATGTCGTGTGGAAATATGTTCTGTAAGAGCAAGATAATATCATTGATTGGGACATTGGTGAAAAGGGAAGTTATGTCAAAGCTGACTAATAGATCCTTAGTTGAGTTTAATGTTTTTAATTTTGTTTATGAAATGTGTATTTTTTATGTAGGAAGGAGGATGACCAACCAATGCCTTGAGTGTGGCTGCTAATTTTTTGGCAAAGTGGTAATTCAGGCTGTCGATTCCTTCCACAATTGGACGTAAAGGTGTGTCTGTTTTGTGTACTTTTGGCAGGCCATAAATTCTGGGCGCACGGGCATATTGCAATATTAGTTTTTTAATTGTTTCTTCCGGCCAAGTGTTAACTGATTTAAATAGTTCAGTAGTTTTCTTTTTGTTGCGTTGCATGGGGTTATAATTTACCATTTGGTAGGTATTGTGGTCCAATACCAAATGGCTCATTTTTCTCTATGTAGGTTGTCTGATTTAAAACAACAGTGGCACTCCCTTTACTTGCTTTTGTGATAATATTGTCATGGTTATTTTTTAGGGATTTGAGGGCCAGTTTTTCAGATTTGTATAGGTTGCCATAATTCTTTGGTTGAATTTAGTAAACAAGCAGTTTCCATCCGTATTTTGTCAGCTAAATTGGCCGTGAGGGATCTTAAACCTCTCTCGATATGATAGATTATATCTAGTTTATTTACTGACCTCGGAGCAATGGCATAATTTAAACCTTTCTCTAGTAGCGAGAGTTCACCTTGGGTGAGGTTGTAATCTGATTGGTTGATAACCAGACAGTGGTCGGTTGCTCCTAACCACATTTGTGAGTGATTGGCTGCTGCTTTTGTTATCACGTCGTAATTGTCTTGTGCTTTCCTGTAGTTTTAATGCTTGAAACTCTGTTATTAATTGTTCTTTGTTTTTGAGTAATAGATGCTTGGCTGAGTTGTCTGTGATTTTGTCCAGAATATCCCAAATTTCTGGATTAAAGTAACTGGATAGCTGAGATTTTAGTTTTAACACTTTGGCTTGGGTAAATGCTAAGTTCTTTCGTGCCTCGTGGATCTGTTCTCTTAACAACGCTTTTTCTAGCCTGGCATAGATATGGAGCGCTTTGGCTGATGTAAATTTCTTCTTTAGTTTAATGCAGTTGGGTATTAAGTTGCTGTCTCTACATCGTTTCAAAAAGGCCAGTTGATTAATTAACATGGAACTACGTATCTTTAGCTTACTGTAGAGGCTGCATTGCTTGTGGGTCACATCTCCATGGATTATGATGACTCTTTCTTTTAAGGTTACACAGTGATCAGCATTCATATTTATGAATTTAGGGACACAAAACACACGTGTTGAGAAGATTATTTTACTGATTAATAATAAAATAACTTTACGTTTCGACCCCTGTATTGAGGTCATCATCAGAAGGATACATGTGTATAAGAACCAAGCTACATGCTGTTGCACTCTATACAGGTAAATTACATCTACGTTGTTAACTAATCTTTTTTCTTAGCCTGCCGTCTAGTGATTAAAAAAAAAAAACTACGATAAACTCTGCTAAAGTCCTCATGTACTAGGATTCTTTTGGAATTATTCAGTTCATATGGTTATATTATGATCATCTTCTGGATTTGTACAGTAACGTTGCTATTGAATGTTCAGGGAAAAAAAAAACACTTCACCAAGTCTTCTTGTATTGAGATTTTTCTTTGTGGTTGCTATGAAGGTTGCAGATAGGTCCTCAGTAAAATAATCTTTTCATCATAATCCATGGAGATGCAACCCACAAGCAGTGCAGCCTCTACGGAAAGCTAAAGATACGTAGTTCCATGTTAATTAATCAACTGGCCTTTTTGAAACGATGTAGAGACAGCAACTTAATACCCAACTGCATTAAACTAAAGAAGAAATTTACATCAGCTAAAGCACTCCGTATCTATGGCAGGCTAGAAAAAGGGTTGTTAAGAGAACAGATCCACCACGCACGAAAGAACTTAGCATTTACCCAAGCCAAAGTTTTACAACTAAAATTTGAGCTATCCAGTTACGTTAATCCAGAAGTTTGGGATATGCTGGACAAGATCACAGATGACTCAGCCAAGCATCTATTACTCAAGAACAAAGAACAATTAATAACAAAGTTTCAAGCATTAAAACTACAGGAAAGCACAAGACAATTACGACGCGATAACAAAAGCAGCAGCCAATCGCCCACAAATGTGGTTAGGAGCAACCAACCACCATCGAACCATTGTCTGGTTATCAACCATTTGGATTACAACCTCACCCAAGGTGAACTCTCGCTACTAGAGAAAGGTTTAAATTACGCCATTGCTCCGAGGTCAGTAAATAAACTAGATATAATCTATCATATCGAGAGAGGTTTAAGATCCCTCCCTGCCAATTTAGCTGACAAAATATGGATGAAAACTACCTGTTTACTAAATTCAACCAAAAAATTAAGCAGCAACCTAAACATATCTGAAAAACTGGCTCTCAAACCCCTAAAAAAATAACCGTGACATTATTTAAAGGGAGTGCCACTGTTGTTTTAAATCGGGCAACCTACATAGAGAAAACGAACCATTTGGTATCGGACCACAACACCTACCAAATGGTAAATTACACCCCACACAGTGCAACCAAAAGAAAACTACTGAACTACTTAAATCAGTTAACACTTGGCCGGAAGAAACAATTAAAAAATTAATATTGCAGTAAGCCTGCACGCCCAGAATTTATGGCCTGCCAAAAGTACACAAAACAGAGACACCTTTATGTCCAATTGTGGAAGGAATCGACAACCCGAATTACCACTTTGCCAAAAAATTAGCGGCCACACTCAAGGAATTATTTGGTCATCCCCCTTCTTACATAAAAAAAAAAAATACAAAACATTTCATAAAAACATTATACTCAACGACCAAGATCTATTAGTCAGCGGTGACATAACTTTCCTTTTCACCAATGTCCCAATCAATGATATTATCTTGCTCTTACAGAACATATTTCCACACGACATCACGGCCATCTTTGCCCACGTACTCCGCTCCAGATATTTCATGTGACAAAACAATTTTTACTTCAAAAACATTGTACAGCCATGGACTCACCACATTCCCCTCCCAATAGCGAACTTTTATATGGAAGACTTTGAGCAACGAGCTCTACAGTAGGCTTGTCTTGCAAATTTGGCCCCACAGCCGCAAAGCACTAAATACATTCCTTAGCCACCTGAACAAACAACATAAACGCATCCAATTCACCATTGAAATTGAAAAAAACAACTCTCTTCTGTTCCTAGAAACACTCGTCACACGTCTTCCTTCAGGCTGTCTCTCTTTCTCAGTTTACCGAACCTACACACACAGGTCAATGCATACACAAAACTTCTTATCAACACCCAATACAAAAACTAGGGGTCGTAAGCACACCCTTAAACACAGAGCTCAAACTATTTGTTCAAATGAACAAGCTCTTAACCATGAATATGAGACCATCAAACATACCTTTATAAAAAATGGATACAGTATAAAAACCATTCACAAGATCCTCCACAAAGATACCACTAATAACAAAAAAGATTTCAAGAATGCTATTGCTATACCATGTGTTTGAGGCATTTCCGAGAAAGTAGATAAAACACTACACAAATACAACATCAAAACCACCTTTAAACCCCCAACAAAATTATGACACCTACTCAGTTCTTCCAAGCATCCACTGCCACACCTAGCCCACCCAGGGGTTTACAAAATACAATGCACATGTAACATACCATACATAGGGGAAACAGCCAATTGTGTCTATCTCATTCCTATTTTGGAAAAACTGGCCTTTCTGGCTACGCACTCCAAACATACCACAGAATTGATTGGAAAGGTACCAAGTCCCTACACCACACCAAAACCTGGTTCGAGCGGAAATTCAAGAAAGCATGTGAAATGCTCACACATGATCCAAATCTGAATAAAAATGATGGTCTAACCATTCCAAGAATGTGGAGGACCCATCTGCAACCTTCATAGCAACCACAAAGAAAAGTCTCTATACAAGAAGACTTGGTGAAGTGTTTTTTTCCTGAACATTCAATAGCAACCTTACTGTATAAATCCAGAAGATAATCGTAATATAACAATATGAACTCTATAATTCCAAAAGAATCCTAGTACATGAGGAGTTTAGCTGAGATTATTGTAGTTTTTTTAATCACTAGATGGCAGGCTAAGAAAAAAGATTAGTTAACAACGTAGATGTAATTTACCTGTATAGAGTGCAACAGCATGTAGCTTGGTTCTTATACACATGTATCCTTCATCAGAAGGATACATGTGTATCCTTCTATTGAGGTCATCATCAGAAGGATTCACATGTATCCTTCTGATGATGACCTCAATACAGGGGTCGAACATAAAATTATTATTTTATTATTAATCGGTAAAATAATCTTTTCAACACGTGTGTTTTGTGTCCCTAAATTTATAAATATGAATTATCAGACCTTATATTTCTGTCTAAGGCACTTTGTACCGTATCAATCCATCTGTATCTGGGTCGCTTTGCTGCCAACCTGGCAGAGAATACTTGTTTTCCTAATCTTTCCTCGCCCATTCTGTTTAAGTGACCATACCAGCTGAGTATAGCACTGCTAATGCATTCCTGGATGCTGACAATGTCAAGTTCTTTCCTAATATCCTCGTTTTTAATATGATATCGCCATTCAAGCCATCTGTTCATGACTCTGATTTTTTCCGAACTCTCATATCTGCAGTCTGTAGTCTTTGGTTAAGTATTTTACCAAATCTGAGAGCTGGGTCAGAAGTAAAATACTTCTGACCCAGCTGTCAGATCCATAAGTTAAAACTGGTTTGAACACTGTCTTGTATACAGCTAATTTAGTGTTCTGACTAGTTTCTCTTATTCCATATGAATTTATTCAATTGACTTCCTACCATACCAGCTTTTTTGATTCTACTGTCTATTTTCCTACTTAATTTACCATCTTCACTAAAAATAGCTGCAAAATGTACGCTTTGCTGAGTGCGGTCAGAGTGTGGTTAGATGATAATAAAGGAGTGAATGTGTGTAGAAAATGTAGGGAGAATGAGAAATTGAAGAGTATTTCGGATCGTGAGTGTGATATTTTTTTCAAACTTCAGAATGTAGAAAATAGGGATATGACAAGAAACGGCGAGGTTGTACCAGAGAATTGTGAGAGTGTGAATGATAGTATTAATGGTGTTACTGAGAATAAAAAAATGAGATAGACACAATGAGTGAGATCGCGTTGTTGAATGGTGCGATACAAAGGGAAAACAGCAGCTAGAGCTTATGAGCAAAAGTCGACTGAATGAACCAGCCAATAATAAAAAGTATGACAGGAAAAATAGACGTATGAGTGTGAGCATGAACAAAATGAAGGATAGAGTGCTGTATGGAGATGTATGGCTCATTAGTACGAGGTGTGTTAGTAGAGGATTTGACAAAATCGTACCAACCTGGTGCGACCATTAAGGATGTAACTGAGTTTATTAGAGAGCAAAAGGAAAGGGTGAAAGAAATGATTGTTGTTGCAGGTAGGAATGATTTGAAAGGAGACAAGTGGAAATGATAGAAGACCTGAATGAATTGTTTGAGGTAGCAAAAGAAAAGAGTGAGAAAGTTAGAATGATTAGTCTTTTGCCACGGCATGACAGTGAAATGTTTAAAAGGAGGGCCATAATTGCGAATGACTATGTGTGGGTTATGTATGACGAGTGGTGTGGAATTTGTGGACGTGTGGAGTGAGTTCGATGGGCGAAAGGATCTATATAAGATGGATGTCTTACATTTGAATAGTTACGGTGTAAGAAGAGTTGAGAAAGTGTTGCTGAATGTGATGGATGTGCAAATTCAGGGAAACTAGATTTATTAGGGGGGGGTTTAGATATACAGTCCTTAGGGAGGCAGTTGAATGTAAGAATGAATGAATATAATATGCCCGAGCAAATAAGGACAACAAATCAGATTGGGATAGTTAATATAAGGCATCAAGGTAGGGTTGGGGCTAATGAGGGGTTTTAAATTCATGTACACTAATGCATGCTAGGAGTATTAGGAACAACAAAGAAGAGTTTTTGGCCATGGTTGGCACTTCCAGACCACAGGTTATTGGTATTAGTGAAACATGGCTGACTGTAGATGATATAGCTAGTGGGATTGAATGTGATGGGTATACTGTGTTCAGGAATGACAGAGAGAATAAAATGGGGAGAGGAGTATTGTTGATGATAGCTGATGAGCTGCAGCCAAGGAGAATAGAAGTTGAATTGCAGGATAGAGAAAAGAGCACATTTGAGGCCATTTGGTGTAAAATTGAGTCTAGCAGAACTGAATATACAATTGGGTGCTGCTATAGACCAGGTGATGGAAAAGATGGTGGTGACAGTATGCACAAGCAAATAGAAGAAATGAGTGGAAGGAGGGTGATTATTATGGGAGATTTCAACTATGGTCGCATTGTTTGGAGTGAGCAGAGGACACACAGGAGGAAGGAATTGGATTTCATGTGGTTATTAAGGGATAACTATCTGCGACAGCATGTAATGGAAAATACTAGGGGTCAGAGAGTGCTTGACCTAGTAATTACATCTGAGGATTTGGCTGTAACAAATATGACCACATTGCCACCAATCGGTGAGAGTGATCATAGGGTCTTAACTTGGGAGGTGGCTAAAGGTGTAGAATTTTCAATTAAGACAGGGTACATGTGGAATTATCGGGCTGGAAAGTATGACAAGCTTAGGAGTTTGATTGGTTCAGTGCCATGGCATGTACAACTGCAAGGACTAGAAGTTGATAGTGCATGGGAGGTAGTTAAGAAGTGCTTGCATGAAGCAATGGCTGACTGCATACCTAGAGTCCGAATAATAAATCAAGTAGGGGTTAAATGGATGAATAACACCATTAAGCTTTAGTTGCAAAAAAAGAAACAACTATGGAGGGAATTTAAGGAGAAGGGTGACCGGCAAGCACATGAACGGTATAAAGCGCAGGCCAGAAGGGTGACGAGTGTGGTAAGAAAAGCAAAAAAGGATTACGAAAGAACATTGGCCATGCAGGCTAAAGAGAATCCTAAACAGTTTTTTAGATATGTAGCAAGTAAAAGGAAAAATGTACATGGCAGATTGATTTTAAAGAATGCCGATGGTAGGGAGGTAACTGAATCAGTTGAGATAGTTGAGTTACTGAGTGAGCACTTTGCAAAAGTATATCATCCAGGTGGTGACATTGCAGAAACGAATGTACCAGTAGATTATACGGGAATTGTGGTGAAAGAAGTGGAGCTGAGTAGTCTATTGCATAACCTCAATGTCAACACATCTGTGGGATTGGATGGTATACTAGCTCGTGTTGTACGAGAAGCAGCTAAAGAATTGTCAGTACCCTTGACCATTTTGTTTAATTTGAGTCTCAGGTCTGGGTTAGTCCCAAGGGGGTGGAAAGAGGGGAGAATAGTTCCACTGCATAAAGGTGGTTCCAAGACTGCTGTTGTAAATTACCGACCGATTAGCATATCAGGAATCATTGTCAAGGTCTTAGAGAAATTAGTCGAGAAAAGAATACAGGATTGGATAGATGAAAATGGGATATTGTATGGGAGACAACATGGTTTTGTGAAGGGTAGATCATGCCCCAGTAACATGCTCACGTTTTATAACACAGTGACGGCTGAACTGGATAGGGGTAATGGGTTTACAGTAATACTACTGGACCTTGCCAAGGCTTTTGATAGAATACCACATGGAACCCTAATCAGTAAACTGGAGCAGATGGGGATAGGTATAGGGTTGGTGAGAAGGATAGGAGGGTGGTTGTTGGAGAGATATCAGAGAGTGGTTTATTCAGGAGTAGAGTCCAAAAGACGGCTTGTGACTAGTGGTGTACCGCAGGGTACTGTTCTTGGACCACTATTGTTTAATTTGTTCATTAATGATATCGGAAAGGATCTGAGAGGAACTGTTCATTTGTTTGCTGATGATGCAAAGTTGGGTAGAGCAATAGTGAATGCACAGGATGTCAAAATTTTGCAGAATGATTTCGATAGTTTGAAGGACTGGGCTAAGGAGAATGGATGTCAATTTAATGTGGCAAAATGTAAGGTTATGCATTTTGGGGTGAAAAGATTAGTAGCAGTATACCACATTGGTGGAACTGTACTCCAGGAGATTGACGAGGCTAGGGATTTGGGAATGTTGGTGGATAGGGAGTTGAAGTTTAGGGGACACATTGCAAAAGTGGCTAAATCAGCTCATCAAATCACTTGGCTTCTGAAAAATACTTTAACATGCAGAGACAACAAGTTATTGTTCCTCTGTATCGAGCCTTGATAAGACCCCATCTGGACTTCTGTGCCCAGCTATGGGCACCAGGGTTTCTTCGTAATGGGGAGGAAGTGGAAAGGATCCAGAGACGAGTCACCAAGATGATAGCCCGTCTGTGGAATGAACGTTATGAGAATAGGTTGAAGATTTGTGGATTGCAGAAATTGGTCGATAGGCGAAGGAGTGGTGATGTGATTGAGAAATTCAAATTACTGAAGGGTTTCTATAAGAGCGATCCAGAAGATATTTTTGAAAATATGACTGGTGGTGGGAGGACTAGGGGCCATGAATGGAAGCTGGGCAAGAGCGTGGTTAACAAGGCTGTTAGACTAGGTTTTTTACTTGGAGAGTAGTGAATGAGTGGAATAAGCTTCCAGTGTCTGTTGTGGGTGCTACGATCGTGAATGAGTTCAAGGCAAGGTATGATAGATACTGTGTGAATGTCGAATAGTTGTTCTTGACATGATGTTAGGGCCTCCCTTGATGTGTCTGTCAACTCCTTGGAGTTGCCCGGAACAATAATAATAATAATAATAGTGTCTAAGTAGCTGAAATGATTTACTTGTTCCACAGGTTCTCCATTCACAACACAGTTGACATTTTCAATGAATCTGCCTATTTTCATTGTCTTTGTCTTTTTATTGCTGACCTTCATACCATATCTATTACAACAGTTATTCAATTTAGTCAGAGAATCTTACAGACTTGTAGCAGATTTATTTAGAAATATAAGATCATCCGCATAAAGCAAAGAGCTGGCATTAACATCTCCAATTTTGATATCATGTTTAATACCACTTTCCTTCATAATGTGATCCATATAGATAATGAATAACAGAGGGGATAATGTACATCCTTGTCTCATTGCCATATTTAATATTAAACCATCTTCCTGTACTTCCTTCAATTATAACTGCTGATTTATAACTCAGATAAAGACTAAGTATTGCCTGATATAATGCCCCATTGACACCATAAAACTGTAGCGTGTTGAATAGCTTCTCTCTTGGTACCTCGTCATATGCCTTTTCCAAATTGACAAAACTCAAATACAGATCTTTGTTATATTTCCATGATTTCTCGACTATTTGTCGTAATGTGAAGATCTGATCCTGACAGCCTGAATCCGGCTTGTTCTTCACTAAGCGTTTTTTCCACAATTCTTTCAACCTTTTCTCAAGTATACTAGTATAAATCTTACCAGGAACACTCAGTAAGGAAATATCTCAGTAATTCTCACAGTCAGTTTTATTTCCCTTTTTATAGACGGGTATTGTGAGAGCTCTACTCCAATCATTGGGAATTTGTTTGGCACTCTGTCCACACCCTCTGAACTATGCAGTGCAGCCACTGTAAGACTTTTATATCACCATACTTAAGCACATCTGGTCGAATATCATCTACTCCTGCTGCCTTTCCACATTTCAAGCCTTTGATGGCTTTTTCTACTTCAAGTTTTGATATGTATTCATGACTGTTCAGTCTTTTTTACCACTTTGCTATCACTTCTTGTTTCATTTAGCAATTTTTCGAAGTAATTACTTCATATTTCAAGGATATCTTTTTTCTCCTGTTTTCCTGTGACTTTATCATCACTAATTCCTTTTACAGCACTCCATTTCCTCCATTTCTGAGTTGCTTCAATACCAGGGAGAAAACATCACTATCAACAATAACATAGTTAATGAGACTTTTCTTATTCCTTGTCTCTTCTCTCCAATGTGAATTTGTACACATTTTTATGTTGAAACATGGTGTTAGTAATAATCAATCCATGTCTTTAACAGAAATCCAATAGGTATTTGCCATTATTATTAGCTTTGCTCTTTTCTCCAAATTTTCCCAAAATATTTTTGTATGTCTCACAATCACTGCCTACTCTGCTATTCAGATCCCCAAAAAGAACCAACTTTTCCTTTTTCATTGTGTCAGTAGCTTTCTCTAGAGCCTCAAAAAATTCTTCCATTTCTACCTCAGTAGAGCATTCTGTGGGACCATAGGCACAAATAAGTCTCATTGTGCAGTTCCCCATTCTGATATTTGCCTATATCACTCTACTCGAGTCTGCTTGCCATTCAAGAAGATTAGCCTCATAGTTAGTGTTGAGTACTATGGCTATTCCTTCTTTTCCTTGATTGTCATTGCCTGAATATAACATTTTGTATTTATTGTTCAGAAAGGTCTCGCCAGTTTTTGTCTTTTTTGTTTCAGTCACCCCTATTATATCGATCAGGTAGTTATCTAATTCCTCAGCTAGCTTCATTTCTTTCCATTCAGGCTTCTTATGTTGATAGTACCCATATTCAACTCTGGTGATGTTGAGTTGGAGTGTTTTCAGGATTTGTTCCAGTAGCTGACTTTTTGCTGGTCACCCTGATTCCCTGGCGAAAACAACGGAGGGTCCTTGTTTAACCGGGTGACGCCCCAGCCGGCATGAAATTTTGTCATGTTGTATCATCATTTTGTATTTTAGTTTAAGCCACTAAGAATACAATTTGGTCGACTAAATCCCAAATTGTGTGCCCATCCTTGTTCATTCAGTATCCAGGTAGATACCCAACAGGGTGCACCACGAGAAGGTGAGGATTGGACATTAGGTCAGAAGCCCTGGTCGGTTCTCTGCATTCCTTTAAAGTCTATGCGGCGGACTCCTCAGTTATACAGCTTTGACTCTTCAGCACCCCTGATCCCATAGTTGTCCCATCTAATTGTTTGGTAATTAGTTTACGGAATTAACAACGCATATAAAGTATATTAATTAAAGGTAACTTTAATGAATAACTTCTTTATTTCAGCAATGTCACATTGCCATCTTCAGGAACATAAAGATATGGTATGTGCACTCAGGAACTAACACAAAGCAAATGAGGAAGAAAACAAGAAACTAATATTGTTCCTAAAGTCCTAATGGTGCCCTCTTGCGGGCTAATTTGGTAGTCTTGGCAGTTGGGCTGAAGTTCTCATTATGAAAGTCTTCCAAATTTGGGGCAGTTTCATGCACCCAAATTTGTTGAAGTTAGGAACGTTTTTTAGAGCTGCTGAAGATTTTTTGAATAATCTTTCATATTTAAACTTGCTGCGATGAATTATTTTCGTTTTCTTCCAACGAATTTTATGGTGGGTATCTAAGGCATGGTCTGCCAGCCCAGAGCGGCTGTACTGGTGAAACCGTACAGCCATGTGCCATTGCACCCCATAGTGGATGGCATTGATTCCCCCACATATAAATTAGCCAAACATTTAGCCAAAACGCTCACACACTACACTGGCAACACACCATCACACATAAAAAAACTCGGCCCACTTTAAAGCCAGTATAGAAAACCTCGCACTCCAACACACTGACATAATGGTCAGTTTTGACGTCTCCTCCCTATTCACTAATGTCCCACTCAAAGAAGCCCTTGAGCTCATCCAAGCCAAGTTTCCTCCCGATATCTCAGCCCTATTTCAGTTCACAATGAACTCAGGCTATTTCGTTTGGCAAGGAAAGTTCTACAAACAGATAGAGGGGACAGCCATGAGTTCACCACTTTCCCCACCCTTGGCCAATTTCTTTATGTAGACATTTGAAGAGAAAGCCTTAAACTCCGCCCCACAAAAACCCACTATTTGGCTTCGTTATATATTCGTTATTTGTGGATGATGTGTTTGCTATTTGGCCACATGGCTCAGACACACTCCACTCCTTCCTAGCACACTTAAACAACCAACACCCCAGAGTCCAGTTCAACTTAGAAAAAGAGGAAAACAACACCCTCCCCTTCCTAGACACTTTAATCACCTGCGAGCTTGATGGATCTTTGGTTTTCTCTGTTTACAGAAAACCCACCCACACTGGCAGATACATTCACCAACAATCCCCCCCCTCACAACAATATGGGGTGATAAAAACACTATATAACAGGGCAAAATTAATCTGCTCAGATGACAAGGCCCTGACTATTGAACTAAACCACATCCTCAACACTTTCTTAGCCAATGGCTATAACCCCCCCAAAAAAAATCCAAAAAATACTAAAACCTGTAAACCACAACCCCCCCCCCCCCCTCCACAATAAAGATTACACCAAGTCTATCACCATCCCCTACATCCAGGGCACATCTGAGAAAATAACCAATATCCTCAAAAAATATGACCTTACCTCCTGTTACAGACCATATAAAAAGTTGGCATCCCTTATCTGCTCTACCAAAGACCAACCACTTCCCCTAGACCTATCTGGTGTATACCAGGTCCCTTGCAGCTGCAAATTGTCCTACTTTGACCAAACAGGCAGAACAACAAATATCAGGATTTCAGAACACCAAGACTACATCCGGTTTCACCAGTACAGCCGCTCTGGGCTGGCAGACCATGCCTTAGATACCCACCATAAAATTCGTTGGAAGAAAACGAAAATAATTCATCGCAGCAAGTTTAAATACGAAAGATTATTCAAAGAATCTTCAGCAGCTCTAAAAAACGTTCCTAACCTCAACAAATTTGGGTGCATGAAACTGCCCCAAATTTGGGAGACTTTCATTATGAGAACTTCAGCCCTACTGCCAAGACTACCAAATTAGCCCGCAAGAGGGCTAATTAGGTAGTCTTGGACTTTAGGACTTTAGGAACAATATTAGTTTCTTGCTTTCTTCCTCATTTGCTTTGTGTTAGTTCCTAAGTGCACATACCATATCTTTATGTTCCTAAAGATGGCAATGTGACATTGCCGAAATATAGAAGTTATTCATTAACGTTACCTTTAATTAATATACTTTATGTGCGTTGTTAATTCCGTAAACTAATTACCAGTTATGTCTAACCAACGTATAAGTCTTGCTACTAGAACATCTAATTGTTTGTATATTTTCTCTCTCCATGTAAAATAGCCTGCTTGTAGTGTGAATTTAAATAGCTGAAATATATCATGGGGAAATTGTGAATTTAGTAAGTTAAGTGTTTCAGTCAGTGGTACATTAGTGAATAATGAGGTGATATCAAAACTCACCATTTTAGGTCTGAACTATTTAAGATGCGGTTGTCTAAAATACTTTTTAGGTGGGTAGAATTTTTAACAAAACTGAATGTGAAAATCACAGAGGTATTTACCTACTGAGTGTTCCTGACAAGATCTATGCAAGTATACTTGAGAAACGGTTGAGAAGAATTGTGGAAGAAAAGCTTGGTGAAGAACAAGCTGGATTCAGGCCAAATAGAGGCTGTCAGATCTTCACTTTACGACAAATGGTCGAGAAAGCATGGCAATATAACAATGATCTGTATTTAAATTTTGTCGATCTGTAAAAGGCATATGACAAGGTGCCAAGAGAGAAGCTATTCAATATGCTACAGTTATATGGTGTCAATGGGGCATTATATCAAGCAATTCTTAGTCTTTATTTGAGTTGTAAGTCAGCAGTTCGAATTGAAGGAAGTACAGGACGATGGTTTAATGTTAAATCTGGTGTGAGACAAGGATGTACCTCATCCTCTTTGTTATTCATTATCTATGTGGATCACATTATGAAGGAAAGTGGTAATAAACACGATATCAGAATTGGAGATGTTAATGTCAGCTCTTTGCTTTATTCGGACGATGTTATACTTCTAAATAAATCCACTACAAGTTTGCAAGATTCCCTGACTAAATTGAATAGCTGTTGTAATAGATATGGTATGAAGGTCAGCATTAAAAAGACAAAGACAATGAAAATAGGCAGAATCATTGAAAATGTCAACTGTGTTGTGAATGGAGAACCTGTGGAACAAGTAAAACAGTTCAGCTACTTAAGCACGATTTTTACTGAAGATGGTAAATTAAATATGGAAATAGACAACAGAATCAACGAAGCTGGTATGGTAGGCAGTCAACTGAATAAATTCATATGGAATAAGAGAGAAATTAGTAGGAACACTAAATTAGCTGTATACAAGACGGTGTTCAAACCAGTTTTAACCTATGGATCTAAGAGCTGGGTCAGAAATAAAACACTTGACCAAAGACTAGAGACCGCAGATATGAGAGTCCTGAGAAAGATTAGAGGCATGAACAGATGGCATCAATGGCAATATCATATTGAAAACTAGGATATTAGGAAAGAACTTGACATTGTGAGCATCCAGGAATGCGTTAGCAGAGGTAATCTCAGGTGGTATGATCATTTAAACAATGGGCAAGGAAAGATTAACAAAACAAGTGTTCTCTGCCAGGTTGGCAGGAAAATTACCCAGAGGAAGACTAAGATATAGGTGGATTTATACGGTACAAAGTGCCTTAGATGATAGAAATATAAGATCTGATAATGTTGGAGTCTTGACAAGTAACAGACTGATTTGGAGGAAAATTGTAGATAGGAAGTTAGTAACGATGTGTATTTTTCATGTAGTACCATCATATCCTGTACACCTCTTGAGGGTACATGTCAGGAATTTGATGATGATGAACTGTGGGATCCCCCTTTAAGCCAACTTCTACATAGAACATCTGGGAAAGCTAGCTATCAAGACAGCCACTCTCAAACCTGGTCTCTGGCTGCGCTATGTTGATGATGTGTTTGCTATTTATCCACATGGCCCAGACACATTGAATAACTTTTTAGTGCATCTAAATAGCCAGCACCCTAAAATCCACTTATTCATCATCCCGTACATTAAACGCATCATCGGAAAAGATATCTAGGGTGCTTAACACTGTATTTAAACCTTATGTGAAATTAGCAGCTCTCATCCGTTCACCTAAGGACAGATTCACTCCTTTATCACATCCAGGAGTCTATGAAGTGCCCTGTTCTTGTCATTGAGCCTACTACGGACAGACACGAAGAATGTGGACATCCGCCTCAGTGAACACAAAAAATATATCCTGCACTTTTGCTATGGCAAATTGGGTCTGGCAGACCATGCTTTGGATACCCCAGCACACAGGATCAATGGGAAAAAACAAAAGTACTGCATAGAAGCTTCTACAAGTAGAGAGGTTGTTCCGGAATCATCTGAAGCCTTAAAACATACTCTAAATTTTAACAAGTATGGCTGTATAAATCTACCAAAGATTTGGGAGACTGTCATCCTAAGGTCTAATTAATATTTATTTATTTTAATTTTATTTTTTTCAAAATATTGGACTACTGTTTTTTTTTTTTTTTTAACTTAGATGGTGCCATATTAGGACTTTAGTCTTGTATTGCACGCTGCAATTACATATACTTTTCCCACTGTTACACTGAATTGTGGTTGTCTCACATTTGTAACAAACTTTGTTTGTGTGGTCTGAAGATGCTGGATATAATACCAGCCAAATATTAGTTTTTAAGTTAATAAATAGTTATTTTTCTTATCAATCTGTGTTCGATTCAATACCATTTAAATCCAATTCAACATTTGTTTGCTTACACTTGGATAAAGGATTAAACCAAGTACAGCTAATTCTCTTTTACATGGCTTTTTTTTTTATACGATTTCGAAATAACACTGTTTAGAAAACAAAAACAATTCTGTTTTTATGCTGTATGTTTTGATTTAACACGGTTCAAATGGTGCTTATTTTTAAAATTTCTGTTTGAATTCAATTCTGTTAAAAAGGGTATTTCCAATATAATTATCATTTCCTAGTACGGTACATATGTACTTAAACTTGAATTTTGGGAAACTCCCTCAATGTTAATTTAGATATCAGGGATTACTCTATGTTACAGAATGTAGACAACGTGCCAAGTAGAACATATGACAAAAATTGCCAGGTAGAACTTATATAGCAAAATCACAAAAAAAGTGTTGTTGCTTTAAAGCAGTTAAGGATCTTGTGACTATTATTTTGCAGCAATGCTTCAGGAAGTTGTATATTAAAACCGTTACTCATTAATCGATCCCTAAGACCGCAGACAGTGAAAGGTGTGGATTGTAGCATGTTACCAGTCCACTGGGAGGCAAATAAAAAAAGGTTGGGTTACAAAAGAAATTTTAATGAATGGCTCCATCAATGTTTTATTTCAGAAGTTAAATGCTATTTGATAGAAAAAATCTGGACTTTATAAAGTTTTATTGATTATAGGCAGTGTGCTTGTCCATCCTGTTTTAGAACACCCGAATATGGAGTTGTTTTCTGCTACCTAATACAACACCCTTAATATAACCAATAGACCAGGGTGTGATCACTACCTTCAAAACTTACTACACAAGAAGAATATTCCAATACATTTTGGATAAACTAGATAAGGATAATTTACTGACAGTTATTGATATGAGAAAGAAATTTTCTATTTTGGATTGCATCGAACACTTTCAATTCTGATAACACCAACAAAGTTGGCATTATCAGAATTGAAACCATCAACTTTAAATGCATGCTGGAAAGCTACTTGGCCAAAATGTGTGAAAAAGAAACCCTGTACTTGCATTCAACTGAATATTCCAATATCTTCAGATTAGCACATGCAGTTGACGGATATGGATTTTTCATCTGCAGATATTGAAGTAATGGTCGACAAGGCTGTTAGTGATGACGAAATAATAGAAGCTGTCCTCGAGAATCTCAATGAAAAAGAAAAAAAAAGTGATGGTGATGGTGAGATTCTACTCACTGCAGGATTAATTAAAGAAAGGCTTCAAATAATGGCTAGTAAAATTGCAAAGTCATTTTCTTATACTTGATCCAAATACTGAACGAGCTAAACAGTTTAAACGTGAACTGAAGTCATGTATGGCGCGATATGAAGAATTATACAAAGATCTAGTTAAAACAGGATTTCAATGATTAATTACAATTTGTAGTAAAAAAAAAAAACAACTTTCAGAATTATTGGAAATTAGTGCTAATTTTGTTCCTTTTACTGAAGAAAATGTTTCTCCATTGCAGTATGAAGAAGCCAGCCCAAGTATTTCGAGTGATAGAAGTGATTTAATTACAGTCTCACATAAATGAATGCGGCTACTGTCAGAAAGTGATGGCAAATAAAATTTAGCTAATAACCATATCCGTGGGTGTATTTGGACCTTTTTGAATTTCTGTTTTATTAATGACACACTATTTTCTTTAAGATATATGTGTGTGTTGTTTGAGAATAACTTATTCTTTATATCAGGTTTTCACATCCGGAACCATTTTTCTATTTTTTCATATGCACTGTATTCTTTCTTACATGGTTTTCATTTACACAAATTTTTCTAAAACCAATCTGCCATATAAATGGAAAATTGGGTGTATATGATTTCTTGATATCCTTAATTTATATTATAACCAAGTCGAAAACTTCCAACAACTTTCTCTAATCCAGAGTATTTTAATAATGAAGTGCAACACCTTTTGGCTACTCGTGTATGAAAATATGGCTTCCTCGTTACTTCAACCTTAGTATCACCTTTGGGTCTTGTCTTACTAAGGTTGAAACCCTTCCCATAATGCATAGCATTATAAATGATTGTAATGATAGAAGCTGTGTGGTGGTTGGGTTAAGAATAGTCCCACTGTAGCCCATGCATGTTGTAAGAGGCGACTAAAATGGGATGCAGAGTTTCGCTCTCTTAGGTTTCTTCTGGAATCTTGCTCCTGGCGAGGGGGGAGCTTAGATTTCGGGTGGTTTGCCCTGAGAGAGCATTTTGAGTCTCTGGGAAGGGTCTTCTCTGGCATGGCCTGTGAAGGGACCTTGTCAGTGGATGTTTTTCCCTGGAATATGAGCAGTTCTGCTTGGTGGTGGTGGTGGGGGGGGGGGGGCGTCACTACTGAGTGGAACCAACGCTGAGTTGTGGACAGTCTTTCGGCCACTCGTGAGGAGTGGTCTGGGGATCGTCTTAATTTTTAGAAAGGACTTTACTTACATACCAGCATTATAAATGTCCGTAATGATATATGCTTTGCATTATGAGATACTAAGGCAGGTGATGTGAAGTCATTAGCTTCTATATGAGTTGTGCTGGTCCTGAAAATACTTCAGGACTGGGGCAACCTACACTTGGATAAAGGATTAAATCAAGTATATAATTTCTTGGTATCTTTAATTTATAGCATATAGAAATGTTTTTGGAAAATTTAGAGAAAAGGACAAGGCTAATATTAATGGTAAGTACCTGCTGGATTTCTACTAGTCATTACTGACACCATGTTCCAACATAAATATATGCATTTTTATTTATTATTAGTAATATGTTCATGTTGGTTCAAGGTTATGGAAGTTTATAGAGGATTTGAAATTGGAAGTGATCATCACTCGTTTTTTAATTAGGATAAAAATGCATTTCACGTTGGAAAGAATTGTAAGGAAGTTTTAAAAATAATTAAAAGTTGACCAACCTTTATGACTAATCTGTAGAATTAGCTATTCAAACATTATTGAAGAAATAATAAGAGTTTGAAAACAGGAACGAAATCTTGGAGGTCTTAATGCAAAATCTCGGGAACTTTGATTCAATTAGGATGTGGTGAAGTTTTTTCTGCATGAATAGAAAAATAAGAAAAAACCATGGTGGACACAAGAAGGTAAAGGAGCTGTCCTGGAAAAGAAGGAAGCATAGTGAATGTTCTTAGCCAATAAGTTGGCAGATACATATTCCAAAAGAACACTGAGAAAAATAAGATCTAAGGGGGAAAAAAAAAGGTGGGGTGGTCATGGAAAGACTTCAGTAAGAATGTAGATTTCAGAAAGGAGGAAAGAATGCTATAAAAGGAATCAAAGATAAAGGTCACATGAAAACTGGAAAAGACAGAATTTTGACTGTAGTCTATTGCAAGCTTTTCATTAATGATATTTTTGTGTTTTTCTCTCCAGAATATGTTTTTCTCTTTGACTTAATGCATTATGTGAGGAATACTATTAAGAAGATATAATTTACTCTTTTAAAACAATTGTTCTGTCTATAATTCACATTTTTTAGCTAGCACATTTCAGTATTGAAATGTGCTAGCTATAAAATAGCTAGCACATTTCTGGTAATTAGGCTATAATAGCCTAATTACCAGAAAAAGAAAAAAAATTTTATCCAAAAACTGCATCACAGTTTATCCTTTAAAACAATATTAGAGGCCTTCTTTTAGATTTATACTTTCAGATGGTCATTTAGTGTTGATACAGATAACCTATTGGTTTCCATTCTTTTAAAATTTTTTGTATCCTAAAAAAATATTCCTCTGAATATCCACACCCCTCATTCACATTCACAGCAGTTATAACAAGTTGCACTGCTTAAATTTATGGGTATGATGTATGGAATGTAAAATAAATGTGCAACATGTAAATTCCTTAGGCTAGGAAAATGGCCTTATTATAATATGGTTTTCAGGTTAAGAGATGATAAATTGTCTATATTTGCTGAAATAAAATTAGTATTCTTCCTGAAATTTAACAGCTTCAGTCCATATTTAGTCTCTCTGCTGCTATTATGAAAGATCAACTTACTTGCACACCTTTTGCAAGTAACAGTCATAAATTTCAACTGTACATCTTAATGCATTTCAATGAAATGATTTTATTAACATAAATTTTTACATCATTCTTTCAGTGGAAAAGAAGACAAGTGAATTTAATTACAAGAAAATGAAATTCCTTATGGACTATTATAGGGCATTAACTATATTGTTGGGAGGAGGATAATGTATCTCATATCTTAATCTATGTTCCAAAATTAGATAATTTAAAATAATTTAATTTTTGAAAGTTTATTTATTATGCCACAACATATCTGAATGATAATCATCAGATGCTTCACAGTATGAAGCTTACTTTAGATGAGATACTTCAGATACTCCACAGTATAAAGTTTACTTTAGATAAGCAGTTATATATAAATCGCTACCACACATGAGAGGTTATAAAGTCTTATCGAAATCAATTATGTATGTGGGGAAGGGTCAAGAGAAAAGTAGTCTATTGATGTTCTTTTTCAAGAACTGGTGATTGTAGTCTTTAGAGAATAGTTCATGGGGGAGAAGGCTGTTCCCATCGTGGACGGAATGAAAAATGAATGGGAATAGTAGATTCACTCAGTCTTTAGTTCAGCTGTAAAATGATGGGGAAGGGCACGTATGTTTTTTCTTTTAAGTCAGATTGTATCTTATTCATATATGCAAGTAATCTTGCTTCAAACATTTATCATTCTATACTTCATTGTTTTAATTGAGGCTTTATAAGTCAAAATATTAAATAGTTAAAAGATTAGGCATTATATTGTTTTCTGCTTTTCTCAGTTTTATAATATCCTTAAATATTTTAAAGTGGTTATATGTATAGGATACCCTCATCGTACAACATTAGGTTCTAGACCACCATTGTATAGCAGATTTTTGTCGTAAAGCAAATTATTTTTGATAAAATTTGTGTGTGTGTGTGGATTCATCTAATGCATGGGTGTCAAACATATTTGCAGCCCAGACAAACGTTTGCCAATGAAAGTGATTACTACATATAGACGTGTTGCATGCATTTCCTTTACACGCAGGCTAACCATTTCCCCGACTATTTCTACCAGCCGATTATATACTATCACATGCCAGTGCCACGTCTAGTCATCAGTCTTGTTTAATGTGCATAACAGGAAATATTTCGCTTTCGGTGAACAAGAAAA
Source organism: Typopeltis vanoorti (assembly GCF_054136105.1). Taxonomy (NCBI): domain Eukaryota; kingdom Metazoa; phylum Arthropoda; class Arachnida; order Uropygi; family Thelyphonidae; genus Typopeltis; species Typopeltis vanoorti. Next base: position 3,113,954 of record NC_143558.1, read on the forward strand.
ATAAGTTTATTTACATTACGCTTATTAATTTGTGCAGTTATTTAGTGTCTGGTAAGTTGATGTTCAAGAAAAAATATCAGTTTTTATTAAAATATTCTGTTATTTTATGTTAACAATTATTAATTTTTATCAGTCCTTTGTATTCAGCATGTCTCTATCGAAACCAAGTGATAGTAATAAACGAAAAATTGCTCATGAACATGTTTGAATAACAGAGGGGATAATGTACATCCTTGTCTCAAGCCAGATTTAATATTAAACCAACTTCCTGTACTTCCTTCAATTCTAACTACTGACTTACAACTCAAATAAAGACTAAGAATTGCTTGATATAATGCCCCATTGACACCATATAACTCTAAATTAGTTGAATAGCTTCTCTCTTGGCATCTTGTCATATGCCTTTTCCAAATCGACAAAATTTAAATACAGATCTTTGTTATATTCCCATGATTTCTCCACTATTTGTCATAAAGCGAAGATCTGATCCTGACAGCCTCTATTTGACCTGTATCCAGCTTGTACTTCCACAATGCTTCTCAACCGTTTCTAAAGTATACTAGCATATATCTTACCAGGAATACTCAGTAGGGATATACCTCTGTAATTCTCACATTCAGTTTTATTTCCCTTTTTATATATGGGTACTATGAGAGCTCTACTCCAATAATCAGTAATTCATCTCTCTGTCCAGGCATTCTGACCTATGCAGTGCAGCCATTTCTCAGGACATGGATTTTTCAGGACAATTCTTTTACACCATACTTTAGCATTTCTGGTCGAATATCATCTACTCCTGCTGCCTTTCCACATTTCAAACCTTTGATGGCTTTTTCTACTTCAAGTATGGATATATATTCCTTACTGCATGCCTGGTCAGTGTTTTTTATCACTGTGTTGTCACCACTGCTTGTTTCATTTATCAGTTTTTCAAAGTAATTACTCCATACTTCAAGAATATCTTTTTCTCCTGTTTTCATGTCACCTTTATCATCTCTAACTCCTTTTACAGCACTCTTTCCTCCATTCCTAAGTTTCTTCAACAACCTCCAGAATATTTTGCCGCCTTCTTGATATTTCATTTTCTGTGTTCTTGCCAAAGTCCTCCCATTACTTTTGTTTAGCTAGTTTTACACACTATTTAGCTTTCTTACATTTGTCTCTGTATTTTCTAAGAGCACAAGCTGATTTATTTGCCAGGAACTTTTGATATGCTTTCTTCTTTTCCTTCACTGCCTCTCTAACTTCCTGTGTCCACATGGAGTTCTAATTTTTCTATCCTTGCAGACAATTTCACCATGTGCCTCTCTATCTGAATCAATCGGTGCTTTCTTCAAGGCTTGCCACTGAATCTCCAAGGTTTGATTCCTGTTCTCAAACTCTGCCAGTTTTTTTCAATAATCTTTGTGTATTTTAGTCTACAGTTCACATCTGAGAGCTGCTCAACTTTTATTCGCTTTAAAACTTTCTTACATGTTATTCTTTTCAATATGAAATTCAATTTTATCCTGCTCAAGACTAACTAGTGATCACTTCCAATTTCAAATGCTCTGTACGCTCTGGTGTCCTGCACCAGGGAGAAAACATCACTATCAACAATAACATAGTCAATGAGACTTTTCTTATTCCTTGCTTCTTCTCTCCATGTGAATTTGTGCACATTTTTATGTTGGAACATGGTGTTAGTAATAACCATGTCCTGAGCAGAAATCCAACAGGTATTTCCCATTATTATTAGCTTTGCTGTTTTCTCCAAATTTTCCCAAAATATTTTTGTATGTCTCACAATCATTTCCTACTCTGCTATTTAGATCCCCAACAAGGACCAACTTTTCCTTTTTCATTGTCAGTTGCTTTTTCTAAAGCATCAAAAAATTCCTCCATTATACCTTAGTAGAACCTTCTGTGGGACCATAGGCAGAAATAAGTCTCATTGTCCAATTCCCCATTCTGATATTAGCCAACATTACTCTACTCGAGACTGCCTGCCATTTAAGAAGATTAGCCTCGTATTTTGTTTTGAATACTATGGCTATTCCTTCTTTTCCTTGATTGTCATTGCCTGAATATAACATTTTGTATTTATTGTTCAGAAAGGTCTCGCCAGTTTTTGTCTTTTTTGTTTCAGTCACCCCTATTATGGTACTTATTTAATTCCTCAGCTAGCTCCATTTCTTTGCCGTTCTTTGCCTTCTTATGTTGATAGTACTGATGTTTATCTCTGGATGTTGAGTTGTGGTGTGTTTTCAGATTTGTTCCAGTAGCTGACTTTTCACTGTTCGCCCTGGTTCCCTGGCGAAAACAACGGGGGCCTTGTTTAACTGTGTGACGCCGCTGCCGGCATGAAATTTCATCATGTTGTACCATCATTTTTTATTTTGGTTTAACCAATAAGAATACAATTTGGAGACTTATTTCCCTTCATAATTGTAAATAACTGCTCACACCGATAAGTACTTCCAAACATGGATATAATTTCATATGCGAATTTGAATATTTTTAAACCTGGCAGGTAAATATTTGTAAAATCCAGGCATGCCAACTTCACTGAATTTTGCCTTCAAATCTGAGTTGCACTGGATCTCAATTACCTCTATTTGCATTTGATTAGAGGGGTGTATAAATCCCAAAATTCCAGCCCATCCTCGTTCGTTCAGTATCCAGGTAGATACCCAACATGGAGCACTACGAGAAGGTGAGGATTGGACATTTCTCCGCATTCCTTTAAAGGCTATATGGAGGTCTCCTCATTTATACAGCTTTGACCCTTAAACACCCCTCTAATCAAATGCAAATAGAGGTAATTGAGATCCAGTGCAACTCAGATTTGAAGGCAAAATTCAGTGAAGTTGGCATGCCTGGATTTTACAAATATTTACCTGCCAGGTTTAAAAATATTCAAATTCGCATATGAAATTATATCCATGTTTGGAAGTACTTATCGGTGTGAGCAGTTATTTACAATTATGAAGGGAAATAAGTCTTCTGTCAGATCCAGAATTACCGACATTCACGTTGGATTAGTTTTGAAAGTAATCACTGCAACAAGATTTCCCCCGAAGTAGGAAAGGTAGTAGGAGAGAAGAGATGCCAAGTGTCAGGGAGAAAACATTAATTTTATCATTGTTCTTGTTCTTTTTTTATACTGTACTTTTCAAAATAAACCTGCATTTTTATGAAAATTGAAGTTTTTGTTTTTTGCAGCCCACATAAACTTAAACCTCGTTTATTTGGCCCGTGTTAGCCTTTGAGTTTGACATGCTTGATCTAATGGTTTAATAACATTTTTAAACAGGCATAACTGACTTAAAGAAAGCATTTATTACATTAGTTATACAAATGAAAATTGAGTAACATTTGAATGTTTTTTTTTTCTCTGCATATTTCTCTATGTGAGGCATGCCAGTTCTAAAATTTGCCTGATCGCTAAATTTAATAATTTTAATCTTAGTATTTAATGTAATAGGTTCACGAGTCTTCCTTCTTTTCACTGGAAGCAACAGTATCCTTCTTTTGATTTTCTCTGCATTATCAACAATAAAATGACATAATAAAATTATAAACAGTTTATAATTGAATCCACAAAACCTGTACATTGGTTGATTAACAGTAGTTTGAATGTCAGTAAAACTGCTGTGAGTGGATGCAAGGTGGTTGTAAAATGGAAATAGGTAATAATTGAAAATTTTCATATGAGCAGATAGTCATTAAGTGAACGCACTATAAGGCAGGGACCTTACTTTACACAGTAAGTTTTCCAATCTTCCAACTGTTTTCCAACCCTCAGATAGCCATACGTTCAGTTAACCAATCGTTAATAAGCCAGCTTGTCAACTGACATTTTTAATTTTAACTGTATTCACTTCCTTATATAACCTTAAGTAATTGGCTAGCATATTGATTTTCCTATGAAATGGATAATTGTGAGATATATATATATATAAAACTACAAATATCACTAAATATATATAAATGATTATATGCAAATGTATTCACTGGTTTTATTTATCATTTAATTGTAATTAAATATCCTGCAATATTTTGTTTAGGAAATAAAAATTTCCCTAATCCATTTGCTGATCCTGGACTTCTTATGAAGCTTCATAATAATCCAAAAACAAGGGATTTCCTTAAAGATCCAGAATATATGAAACTTATATGTGATCTACAGCAAAATCCAACAGGGATGACGTAAGTTATCATAAAAAAAATTTTTTTTTTCTTTATATTCTGAATGCAAAAGTAAATTTTTATATTGACAAATAAAATCATGTTTTAAGAAAATTAATATTTTTTTGGATTTCTGGATGAAGACTCTGAAAAGCAGTTATTATAGTAGTTGTAAAGTGCCCAATTTTTATTTTATGAACAGTTTCTATTTTTTGATAAGAGTCAGAATAATCCGTAACTATTTCATGATGAGGATTGCTAATAAAATAATTTGTATTTCAGTGCATAGATCCTTTCTTTTAGTGTTACACGGTGATCAGCATTCATTTTTGCAATTATGGATTCTACAACTGTGTTAAAATAACTTTTTATTATCCCGACATTTCGATCTTCATATCAAGATCATCATCTGGCGCATACATAAATATACAAGACAAGCTGTGTTACATTTCAAACTGAAAGCTAGAGAAACAATGATTTGATCACATGCTACTCACTGGCATGACCTCTAGTAAAAAAAAAAACTTTTTTTTTAAGATTTAGGATCCTGGATTTTCTACAGTCCTATTTATAGTTCTTAGAGAAGAAGGATTCGTAGGATGAATATATGCCTTCCATATGTATGGGATTTTTAGACCATCATTATTGTTTAGATTGGGTTGGTTGATAGTGATCTCACAGGCTTCCTTAAATTTGCTTTCATACCATGTTTTGGTGTGATGTAGACAACTAGTGCTTTTCCAGTCAATTCTATGTAAGGTGTTCAGGGCATGATCAGAAAGGCCAACTTCACCATAATTATTATATTTTATGTGTCATTTATGTTCTTTTTGTCTGATCAGAATTGTGCCTCCTGTTTCTCCTATGTATGGTATGTTGCAGGTGCAGTAAATACAGTATACTCCAGGGTGGGCCAGCAGAGGGAGTGGGTTTTTGGATGAGTTGTGTAAGCATTTTAATTTTGCAGGAGGTTTAAAGGTGGCTTTGAGGTTGTATTTTTGTAGTACTCTGTTTATTTTGCCTGATGTCCCTTTAATGTAGGGAATGGTTATAGTTTTATTGTAGTCTGGTTTGTCTTTGTTTTTTATTGAGGTCTTGTGGAGAATTTTGTTAATAGTGTTTTGGCTGTATCCATTTTTTTGAAAAGTATTGCTGATCACTTTAAATTTGTTTATCACTGAAGCAGATCTTCAGAGCCCTGTTTTTTAGGGTAATGATTACACCTAGTTTTTGTGTTCGATGGTGGTAGGAGTTTATGTATATATATTGGCCAGTTTGTGTGTGTGTGTGTGTGTGTATACACACACACACACACACACATAAACTTATGTGTGTGTGTAATCTAAAAAACAGGGCTCTGAAGATCTGCTTCAGTGATAAACAAATTTAAAGTGATCAGCAATACTTTTCAAAAAAAAAAATATGGATACAGCCAAAACACTATGAACAAAATTCTCCACAAGACCTCAATAAAAAAACAAAGACAAACCAGACTACAATAAAACTGTAACCATTCCCTACATTAAAGGGACATCAGATGAAATAAACAGAGTACTACAAAAATACTACCTCAAAGCCACCTTTAAACCTCCTCCAAAATTAAAAAGCTTACTCAACTCATCCAAAGACCCACTCCATCCGCTGGTCCACCCTGGAGTATACCATATTGACTGCACCTGTAACATACCATACATAGGAGAAACAGGACCCACAATTCCGATCAGACAAAAAGAACATAAACGACACATTAAATATAATAATTATGGTGAAGCTGGCCTTTCTGATCATGCCTGAACACCTTACATAGAATTGACTGAGAAAGCACTAGTCTACATCACACCAAAACATATGAACGCAAATTTAAAGAAGCCTATGAGATCATTATCAACCACCCCAATCTAAACAATAATGATGGTCTAAAAATCCCATACATATGGAAGGCATTTAATCGTCCCACAAATCCTTCCTCTCTAAGAACAACTATAAATAGGACTGTAGAAAATCCAGGATCCTAAATCTAAAATAACAACTTTAATACTAGAAAAAAAAAAAAAAATAGGACATCACTGTTTAAGAAAAAAATCTGTAAGAAAGAATGTTTATCTCATGTTGTAATTTATAAATAATTTTTTAAATCAAAAATAACAATTGTAATAATAGAAATAGGAAATCACTGTTACTGGAAGGAAAACTATCTGTAAGCAAGAATGTTTATTCATGTAATCATAGATTAAATCTAGCTTGAGGTAATTTTTTTTACTAGAGGTCATGCCAGTGAGTAGCATGTGATCAAATCATTGTTTCTCTAGCTTTCAGTTTGAAATGTAAAGCAGCTTGTCTTGTATATGCTCCAGATGATGATCTTGATATGAAGATCGAAACATCGGGTTAATAAAAAGAGTTATTTTAACACGGTTGTAGAATCCATAATTTCAAAAATCAGTGTATAGATCCTTCTCTCTTGAAGAAACCTGTATATCAAAGATAAACAGGTTTCTGTAACTGTAAAAAAGTATTCTGCCACTTTTTCAATAAACTGCGATATTCATTGTTTTCCCAAATTACTTCCAGAAAATCAAAAACAAATTTATACTTCCCAAGTATATCACTGTTTTTCAAAATATCTCTTATAGGCAATACTTAAAGGATCCACGAATGCTCACAACACTGAGTGTCCTGCTTGGTCTTGATCTTGAAAAGGCAACTGATGGCGAAGATGATGATGAGACAATGGATGAAAAACCAAATTCATCTGAATCATCATCATCAAAATCTGAAAAGAGAAAAGAAGAACCTATGGATGTTGAAGTGTCAGAAGAAAGAGCACAGGTCAGATTGTTTTCTCTGATATAACAATAATGATAATAACAAATTTTGGGTTGCTAAATATTTATTGTCAATAAGTGTCAAGATTTATGTTATTCTTTTGGTTTGAAAGCCTGAAGATGACAAGACAATGTATTGTTCCATTATCTTAATTGTTTCAGCAGTGCTTCTAAACAATCCAATCAAGCAATTCTGTTAAAATATGCAAATTTTTGTAAACAGCATTTCTAGTACTAAAATTTAATTTGTATTTTTATGCTTGTAATTGCTGTTGATCTTTACCTGCTGTTAGACTAGTTTCTTATATATCAGAAACCTCCTGACACAGCATAAAAAAAAGTAAGTTTCAAGTTTGGTTTCTCCAGATGCCAATTATTTTACCATTAGCTCGCTCATTGTACTAATGAATAGGCAAAAAGCTTGAATATTCCTGACACAATAATCATTACTGTGTCCAAGAATAACTAATTGGACACCACATAATGAACTCTTTGATATCTTCCAGAAAATTGGAACAACAGTCAATCAGATAATTTTATTATTATTATTTTCACCAGACCTCCATGGAATCAAACACTGTTACACATGCAGCCCATCAAACCATGCTTTAAACTCATTCATTATATATCTGCATTCACCAAAATGTCAGGCAACTCATTCCACGTACCAACAAGGAACCTAATCCTTATGCCCCTGCTCACATGCTCCTTATATAATTTTCAGGCATGCTTCTTGTTCAACCCTTTTCCCCATTCTTCAAAAAATTTCTTCCACATTAACTCGGTAACAGCCCTTTACCAACCTAATGTCTCAGTCATATCCCCTCTCTTCCTCCTATTCACAAGACTTTCCAAACTGCATTCCCTTAGTCAGTCTTCTCTGGACCCTTTCCAACATATCCTCATCATAAAAAATAGATGACCAAATCTCTGCACAATAATCCATACAAGCTCTGATCAAGGCCTTATACAGAGAAATCAGAACCTCTTTATTTCTACAAGTTTTTTTTTTCTTCATTTCTGCAGGAATCAAATTCCTGCAATGTGCCCTCAAGGGGTGTATCCAGAATATGATAAAATTTACATCATTACTAACTTCCTATCTACAAGTTTCCTCCAAATCAGTCTGTTACCTATCAAGACTATAACATTTTCAGATCTTACATTTCTGTCTCCTAAGGCAGTGCTTCCCAAACTTCTGGATGTCAGGGCCCCCTTTGCAAAAAATTAATATTTCATGGCCCCCCTTCGAAAAAAAATCGTAATAGAGAGATATATTATTATAATATTTATTGTATTTATATTCAATACAAAACATACAGAGCGAATATTGCAAAAATCAAATGCATATATTACATTTTTTGCCTCTTACCATTTGGTTCTGAAGATGATGCGGGCTGTTCTGGTAAAATATGAAATACTATTCTTTTTTTTTTAGTCTTTTCTGATTTTTTTTTTTTTTTATCAGCCACTTATCCATCTCAGGGTTAAATTTTTTAACATAGAATAGATCAAATAATATCACCACTTACCGATACTGGCACACCACAGACTGATAACATGAAATTAGTGAATATTACCTGAATAAGGTAATCCCCGGACTGGGAACATTTTTCTCTTTTGTGACTTTTCTCCCTTTAAGGTAATTAAGCCTAACGCGAAACAGACAGCAAAGGCAGGTTATTAAAACGTACATATGATTGGTGTGGTATTAACAAAATATCGTGCAACCGAAAGATAAAAGCATAGCTGACAATTGAGTTGAAATGCTAACTCTCTTCAACCGAATTCCATATGTGAAACTGCCATACCATTCATAATATATATATATATATATATATATATTACTTAGTTTTAACACTTTTACGAATTTTAACACATTCGGTTGAATTTTATTGCTGCCTTGGGAAATTGAATTCGCACACATCTAATTAATAAGAATAGTTTTTAGTTAGATACTGTGTTTGTCCATGCAACATATGGTTTTGTTTCAGTCTATACAGCATAGTTTCTGTATGAGGGGACATGTGATTCATTAATAAGTGTGTTTTTATCCCAGTTGTCTGTAATTCTAATTGCACTATTTGTTGAGAAATATATTACACAAACTCCTCATACCTTATTCACTGGCATAATAAAAGTACTTGTTTTTATTGCCTCTGCAGTATAGTGGCTGTTAAGGTGGGCATGTTGTTTACCACTGCAAGTAAGTTATTATCTCCCCACATGAAATTGTTTAAGCTTTTTTTCATGTGTGAAGTATATGCGAAACTTTTATTGGTAAATTTTACAGAAAACTAGCTCGGATAACACTGATAATATAAAACGAGTTTTGATATGTATATAAAGTCAATATCAACAGTCCCTGATTACGAACACGTGATGAAAGGGACAGGAAGATTTGGAGCTTCTCTGGAGAGCATTCGAAGTAAATACAATTAACCACTGCTGTGAAATGAAACATGAATAAGCAATAATTACTAATATTCATTAAGCGGCGAAATATGCAGGAATCAAAGTTTGTAAACCAATGTGTGAATTTTTCCATATTAAATATAAAAAATAACAAAAAAGAAATAATAAATAATAAGTTAAATACGTTTCTTTTAAAATAAAAAAATCTACTTAGTCTTAAAACATTTCAAATTTGTTTTCATTATTTCACCCCCCCCCCCCCCCCCCCCCAACAAAACCCACGGCCCCCAGTTTGGGAAACGCTGTTCTAAGGCACTTTTTATCATATCAATCAACCTATATCTTGGTCTTACCATGGATCTTTTTCCTACCAACCTCACAGAGAATGCTTGTTTTGCCAATCTTTCCTCTCCCATTCTATTTAAGTGACCATACCACCTGAGATTAGCTCTGCTAACGCATTCCTGGATGCTGACAATGTCAAGTTGTTTCCTAATATCCTCGTTTTTAATATGATATTGCCATTGATGCCATCTGTTCATGCTTATAATCTTTCTCAGGACTCTCATATCTGCGGTCTCCAGTCTTTGGTCAAGTATTTTACTTCTGACCCAGCTCTCAGATCCATAAGTTAAAACTGGTTTGAACACTGTCTTGTATACAGCTAATTTAGTGTTTTCTGACTAATTTCTCTCTTATTCCATATGAATTTATTCAATTGACTTCCCACCATACAAGGTTTGCTGATTCTGTTCTCTATTTCTATATTTAATTCATCATCTTCACTAAAATTCTTGCCTAAGGAGCTGAAATGTTTTACTTGTTCCACAGGTTCTCCGTTCACAACGCAGTTGATATTTTCAATGTTTCTGCTTATTTGTTATTGCTGACCTCCATACCATATCTATTACACCAGTTATTCGATTTAGTCAGGAAGTCTTGCAGACTTGTAGCAGATTTATTTAGAAGATTAACATCTCCAATTTTGATATCAGGTTTAACACCACTTTCCTTCATAATATGATCCATATAGATATTGAATAATAGAGGGGATAATGCACATCCTTGTCTGACACCAGATTTAACATTAAACCATCTTCTTGTATTCCTTTCAGTTCTAATTGCTTGACTTACAACTCAAATAAAGACTAAGTATTGCTTGATATAATGCCCCATTGACACCATACAACTTATTTCAATAGCTTCTCTCTTGGCACCTTGTCATATACCTTTTTCAGATCTACAAAATTTAAATACAGATCTTTGTTATATTCCCATGGTTTCTCAACTATTTGTCATAAAGTGAAAATCTGATCCTGACATCCTCTATTTGGCCTGAATCCAGCTTGTTCCTCACCAAGTTTTATTTCCAGAATTCTTCTCAACTGTTTCTCAAGTATATTTGCATAAATCTTACAAGGAACACTCAGTAGGGAAATACCTCTGTAATTCTCATATTCGGTTTTATTTCCCTTTTTATATATGGATACTATGTGAGTTATACTCCAATCATCTCGAATTCGTTCCTCTGTCTAGGCCTTCTGAACTATGCAGTGCAGCCGCTCTAAGACTTTTATACTTCCATACATGAGCATTTCTGATCTAATATCATCTACACCTGCTGCCTTTCCACATTTCAGGTTTTGATGGCTTTTTCTACTTCAAGTATGGATATGTATTCCAGGCGGCATGTCTTTTGAGTGTTTTTTACCACTCTGCTATCACTGCTTGTTTCATTTAGCAACTTTTTGGAGTAATTACTCCATACTTCAAAGATATTTTTTTCTTCAATTTTTATGTCACCTTTATCATCTCTAATTCCCTTTACAGCACTCTTCCTCCATTTCTGAACTTCTTCACCAAACTGAAGAATATCTTTCCACCTTCTTGATATTTATTTCCTATGTTCTTACCAAAGTCTTCCCATGACTTTTGTTTAGCTAGTTTTACACAGTGTTTAGCTTTCTTGCATTTGTGTTTGTATCCTCTAAGAACACAAGCTGACTTAAGTTTAAGGGAGATGGTAAATCCCATATTACTGCACAGCCGGGTACGAAACTCGGATCGAAATTCATCAAATCGTAGCGTTTCATGCCGAAAAAACAATCGGCAAGCACAAGTGTAAGTTATCACTTGGGAAGTACAACACCGCGGCAACTCGCAGCAAAGGTGGCACAAGCTCCGTCACTGTCAATACACATACCTCTAGTAACAAATTGCTAATGAATTTAGAAATTCGTTAGTAGAGGTATATGTAGGTTCTGTTCCACTTCAAACCTTGACATTCCAGGTCTACCTACTCACTGATGAGACCTCAAAAAAGGTTGAAACCGGACTGGGTAGTGACCTCATCTCATAATGTAAAACAGTAATACATCTCCTAGGAGCTGTGTTTTACATTATGAGAGAATATTAAGGACAGTGACGGAGCTTGCACCACCTTTACTCCGAGTTGCCCTGGTGTTGTACTTTCTAAGTGATTACTTACACTTGGGCTCGCCGATAGTTTTTTCGGCATGAAACTCTAGGATTCGATGGATTTCAATCCAAGTTTCGTACCCGGCTGTGCAGTGATACGAGATTTACCATCTCCCTTAAACTTAACTTATGTCACCGGTAAAATTGCCTTTTGGCTTGTTACAAGCCGACTTATTTGCCAGGAACTTTTGATATGCTTTCTTCGTTACCTTCACTGCCTCTTTAACTTCCTGTGTCCACCATGGAGTTCTGATTTTTCTATCCTTGCAGACAACCTCATCACATGCCTCTCTGGATGAATTAATCGATGTTTTCTTCAGTGATTGCTACTTAATCTCAAGGTTTGGTTCCTGTTCTCACTCTTTTATTTTTTCCTGAATAATGTTTGTGTATTTTAGTTCTACAGTTCAATTCTGAGAGCTGCTCAACTTTTATTCACTTTAAAACTTTCTTACATGTTCTTATTTTCAATATGAAATTCAGTTTTATCCTACTAAAGACTAATTGATGATCACTTCCAATTTCAAATCCTCTGCATACTGGTGTCCTACACCAGGGAGAAAACATCACTATCAACAATAACATAGTCAATGAGACTTTTCTTATTCCTTGTCTCTTCTCTCCATGTGAATTTGTGCACATTTTTATTTTGGAATAACCAGTCCATGTCCTCAGCAGAAATTCAACAGGAATTTGGAATTAATGTTAACTTTGCTCTTTTCTCCAAATATTTTTGTATGTCTGACAATCATTTCCTACTCTGCTATTTAGATCTCCAACAAGGACCAACTTTTCCTTTATCATTGTGTCAGTTGCTTTCTCTAAAGCTTCAAAAAATTCTTCCACTTAGAGCTGGTTCAACTAAGTAGAACCTTCTGTGTGACCATAGGCACAAATAAGTCTCACTGTCCAGTTTTCCAGTTCTGATATTTGGCCCTATCACTCTACTTGAGGCTGCCTGCCATTCAAGAAGATTAGCCTTGTATTTAATGTTGAATACTATACCTTCTTTTCCTCGATTGTCATTGCCTGAATATAACATTTTGTATTTATTGCTCAGAAAGATCTCACCAGTTTTTGTCTTTTTTGTTTCAGTCATCCCTATTATGTCGATCTGGTACTTATCCAGTTCCTCAGCTAGCTCCATTTCCTTGCCATTCAGGCTTCTTTTGTTGATAGTACCAATCTTTAATTCTGGTGATGTTGAATTGGGGTGCGTTTTAAAATTTGTTCTAGTAGCTGACCTTTTGCTGTTTGCCCTTGTTCCCTTGTGAAAACAACAGGCGCCTCGTTTAACCAGGTAATGCCTCCAGCCGGCATGAAATTCTGTCATGTTGTACCATCATTTTATATTTTGGTTTAAGCCAATAAAAATACAGTTTTGTCGGCTAAATCCCAAATTGCCAGTCCATCCTCGTTCGTTCAGTATCCAGGTAGGATACTGAACGAACAGAAGTTCAGTATTGAGGATTGGACATTAGGTCAGAATTTCTGCTCGGTTCCCAGCATTCCTTTAATGGCTATGTGGAGTTCCCTTCTCACTTATACAGCTTTGAAACTTGAGCACCCCTTTTCAAGAACTCTAGAAATTTATTTTCCTTATTCCCAAATACCTTCTCTTCATTCTAGTCTATACTTCTATAATTAAAATTATCATAATAATCACCCTCTCCTTGTTCACTAACCCAAATTTCTTATTTCTTTCTTCATCACCACCCTTGATCTATAGCAACATCTAAATAATCTCTTTCCATCAACCTCCACTTCACACCACACTGTCTCAAAACCATTGCTGCTGTTTCCCTTTTTCATGTCTATATTATGTGGACATAATTTCCGTGATATCATCAGCAGCACAAGGAGAGGGTGATTATCATAATAATCACCCTCTCCTTATTCACTAACCCAAATTTCTTATTTCTTTCTTCATCACCACCCTCCACATTCTCTGGTCTATAGCAACATCTAAATAATCTCTTTCCATCAACCTCCACACCACACTGTCTCAAAACCATTGCTGCTGTTTCCCTTTTTCATGTCTACATTATGTGGACATAATTTCCCTGCTATCATCAGCTGCACATACCCCTCCCTTCTTTTCCTTTCTATCCTCATGAAAAACACTATACCCTTCCATTTCTCTTCCTGGTAGGATATCATCATTAAAAAAGAAAACAGTCCTTTAAACTAAACGTATTTGGTCGTTTTATAATTAAGATACAAACTTATTTAATACTGACCATTTACAACCAAACTTACATTATAGCCTACCAGTTTCGCCAGCAAACTGTCTGGCTTTTTCAAGGTGTTTACGGAAAGACATAAAAACTAGTAAATGCAAATTGAAAGGAACAAAAAAAAACGTAAACCATCTAGTAGCTAAGGTTACACGTTCGCATGACAGAGAGGACTTATTGTTCTTATTCATTATCACGCATGCGTGTTTGTTGTAAACGTGTAATGTGATTATTGATTAGCTGTAGTTCAGATTGATTTAGAGGGAGGATCAGGTTTTTTCACGAACTGTTTAGGATTGCACCCTGGTTTCTGTTGAGATTTCTGCCGGTTATTAACACTATTGTGGCTTCATTAAATAAACAATGTCTGTAGTCGTCATCCAGATATGGCATGGAGCTGTTTTGCCACTCTATCGTGTGGTTAGATGTACAGAAATGATGTGCTAAGCCGGAAGAGATATTTCTGTTATGGTTTACCAACATGTTCTTTTAGTCTAAACTCCATGAAGTTTGTCCGATGTAGGCAAGACCACAGGAGCAAGGAATGTAATATACTCCTGGATATTTGTAGAATGGCACTTTACCTTTTGGGGATCATAAAACTTGTCTGATGCTGGTGGTTGGTTTGAAGACCACTCTGATGCTGTAGGCTCTTAGTATTCTGGCTATTTGATAAGAAATTGACTCGATGAAAGGGATCACTACAGTAGAAATGTGCTGGGAGTGCGATTCTTCTTGTCTGGGGTTGTCACTGTATAGATATTTTTTGATGATGTTTGGAGGATATCCATTTTGTGATAATGTGTTGGCTATTAGTGAGAGTTCAGTCTGTGTATCCTCCTCTTCTGATATAAACTTTCTGGCCCTATATTTCAACATGTGGATAATGCTCAGTTTGTGTGTCTTGTGATGGTTTGAAGTATAATGAAGATATCTTCCAGTATCTGTGGGCTTTCTGTAAATAGATAATTTGGCACTATTTGATTGTTTCTTTATCGAGATGTCTAAAAAATGCAGTTGGCTGTTGTTTTCCATTTCCAGAGTGAATTTTATCTTGCTATGTATTGAGTCGATTTTATCCACAAACGATTTTATGTTTTCTAAGCTGTCTTGCCATATAATGAAGTTATCATCAACGTATCTCCACCATATAGATGGTCTAGGGGAGATTGTGGAGAGAATTTCTTTTTCCAGCTTTTCCATGAAAAGGTCTGCACAAGATGGTGATAGTAGGCTTCCCATTGCTAGGCCTTCTAATTGTTGGTATATAGCATTGTTAACCTTGAAGAAATTAGATTTAAGGCAGTGTCTAAACATCTGTGTGATGTCTAGAGTAAAGAGATCTTGGATGATGTTTATTACCTCTTCTACTGGTACATTGGTGAAAAGGGATCCAACATCTAGACTGGCTAGCATGTCTGTTGGTGCAATCTTAATGACTTGGAGTTTATTTACAAAATGTTGACTATTCTTGATATAGAATTCTGTTGATCTTATTTTATTATTTAATAAGTTTGCAAGATGCTTTGCCAAAAGGTAGGTTGGTGATGATCTTCCATCAACGATTGGACGGAGAGGTATATCCTTTTTATGTATTTTAGGTGTCCCATATAGTCTTGGAGTGATAGGATGTGAGGATTTTAGTGTTCTCTTCACTTCTTCTGGCCAAATGTTACAATTTCTGATTACTTGGTTTGTTTCATTATGATTTTTTATTGTGGGGTCTCTGTGTAGGATCTTATAGGTGGAGTTGTCTGATAATAATACATTTAACTTATCATAATAATCTTTAGAGTTAAGCATAACTGTAGAATTTCCCTTATCAGCCTTTGTAATAATGATATCTTTATTTTTCTTCAAGTTGAGAATTGCCTTTCTATCATAAGGAGACGTGTTGAGAATAGGTTGTTTGGCTTTGGCTAGGATTATCGTACTTTTGAATCTAATAGTGTTGGCTACGTTTTGCAGTAGTGGATATAGATCTTTTTCAATTCCACACATGAAATCCATTTTAGGAATGTGTTTGGGCATAATCGCAAAGTTAAAACCTTTTTTGAAAATGTCAGATTCAGACTATGAAAGGAAAATAGTCCTTTCTTTTTTAAATACAAGTTATCTTGTATTTAAAAAATAACTTAATGAATCACAAATACATAATGGTTAATATTTTGCTGCCTCTTTTACTGTTAGATTACCACAGATGTAGTCAAAAATGGCTGGGCTATTTATTCAAATTTTTGTTGTAATTCATAAACTGTAAAGTAAACACCCTCAAAATAAAACAAAATTCATGTGTTCAAATAGAAGACATAATTCAGCTTGACATCTTAACAATATTCTGACCATTTTGTATGCTCATACTACCTATTGTTTTTTTTCTTATTAAGTCGGTAATGTTCTGTCACTAACATGTTAGATATTTTCTAATTCAAAATGAGTAAATAAGTTATTTTAATGATTTTATTTGAATTCATATATAAATAACTTCATCATCATCAAATTCCTGCCATATACCCTCAAAGGGTGTACAGGATATGATAGTACTACAAGAAAAAATTACATCATTACTAACTTCCTATCTACAATTTTCCTCCAAATCAGTCTGTTACTTGTCAAGACTCCAACATTATCAGATCTTATATTTCTATTGTCTAAGGCACTTTGTAGTGTATCAATCCACCTATATCTTGGTCTTCCTCTGGGTCGTTTTGCTGCCAACCTGGCAGAGAACACTTGTTTTGCTAATCTTTCTTTGCCCATTCTGTTTAAGTGACCATACCACCTGAGATTAACTCTACTAATGCATTCCTGGATGCTGACAATGTCAAGTTCTTTCCTAATATCCTCGTTTTTAATATGATATTGTCATTGATGCCATCTGTTCACGCTTATAATCTTTCTCAGGACTCTCATATCTGTGGTCTCTAGTCTTTGGTCTTCTGACCCAGCTCTCAGATCCATAAGTTAAAACTGGTTTGAACACTGTCTTGTACACAGCTAATTTAGTGTTCTGCCTAATTTCTCTCTTATTCCATATGAATTTATTCAGTTGACTTCCCACCATACCAGGTTTGCTGATTCTGTTGTCTATTTCTATATTTAATTTACCATCTTCACTAAAAATAGTGCCTAAGTAGCTGAAATGTTTCACTTGTTCCACAGGTTCTCCATTCACAACACAGTTGACATTTTCAATGATTCTGCCTATTTTCATTGTCTTTGTCTTTTTATTGCTCACCTTCATACCATATCTATTACAACAGTTATTCAATTTAATCAGAGAATCTTGCAGACTTGTAGCAGATTTATTTAGAAGTATAATATCATCCGAATAAAGCAAAGAACTGACATTAACATCTCCTTTAATATCATGTTTAATACCACTTTCCTTCATAATGTGATCCATATAGTTAATGAATAACAGAGGGGATAATGTACATCCTTGTCTCACACCAGATTTAACATTAAACCATCTTCCTGTACTTCCTTCAATTCTAACTGCTGACTTATAACTCAAAAATAAAGACTCAGTATTGCTCGATATAATGCCCTATTGACATCATATAACTGTAGTATATTGAATAGCTTCTCTCTTGGCACCTTGTCATATGCCTTTTCCAGATCTACAAACTTAAATACAGATCTTTGTTATATTCCCAAGATTTTCAACTATATGTCGTAAAATGAAAATCTGATCCTGACATCCTCTATTTGGCCTGTATCCAGCTTGTTCTTCACCAAGCTTCTCTTCCATAATCCTTCTCAACCGTTTCTCAAGTATACTTTGCACGTATCTTACCAGGAACACTCAATAGAGAAATACCTCTGTAATTCTCACATTCAGTTTCATTTCCTTTTTATATATATATATATATATATGGGTACTATGATAGTTCTACTCCAATCATCTGAAATTCATCCTGCTGACTATGCTGAACTATGCAGTGAAGCCACTGTAAGACTTTCATACTTCCATACGTGAGTATTTCTGGTTGAATATCATCTACTCCTGCTGCCTTTCCACATTTCAGGCTTTTAATGGCTTTTCTAGTATGGATATGTATTCCAGATGGCATGTCTTTTGAGTATTTTTTACCACTGTGCTATCACTGCTTGTTTCATTTAACATCTTTTCGAAGTAATTACTCCATACTTCAAGTATATCTTTCTCTTCAGTTTTCATTTCACCTTTATCATTTCTAATTCCTTTTACAGCACTCCATTTCTGAGCTTCTTCAACAATCTCCATTTCCTCCATTTCTGAGCTTCTTCAACAATATCCAGAATATCTTGCTACCTTCTTGATATTTATTTTCTATGTTCTTATGACTTCCCATGACTTTTGTTTAGCTAGTTTTACACAATGTTTAGTTTTCTTACATTTGTCTCTGTATTCTCTAAAAGCACAATCTGACTTATTTGCCAGAAACTTTTGATATGTAAATAATAATATTTGGTTAACCGATCAAGTGTTGATCAATTTTATTAATTAACTAGACCAACTAGTTTCACCACACTAATCTGTTGGCTTCTTCAGGGCACTTACATATAGGTTTAAACACTCTCACAATTATGCGTAACTGCAAAACTGACTAGAATAATTACAAATAAAATAGTATCGAACGTGAGTGAAACACGTATTGCGTGTACAAGATCAGCTAGCTGTTGCTGAGGAACCTTCTGTAGTTTGTATTAAAGTTCATTTCTTCCGTTTTTAAAGCTCTGATTAGGGTTTTCCATATCTCTGGGAGTATTAGGCCTTGATTTCTGTTAAGGTTCACAGTAGACCGGACGACTGTGGCTGCTTCTTTGAACATTCTTGAATGATAATCTTCCTCTAAGTAAGGGGAACAGCACATATCACATAAACTCAGCATTATACACATGTTAAAGAAAAGAGCTATTTGCATCACAACGGACAACAAGACCCTTCAAGATGAGTTAAAATTTATTTCCAACAATCTGTACTTGAACGGCTATCCAAGAAGACTAGTCAATAAAATCCTTTTCTCTGAACCACTACAAAGAGAACAAGAAGAGATTCAATATATAAAAACGATTGCAATTCCGTATGTAAGTGGCATCTCCAACAAGCTCGCCAATCTCCTCAAACAACACAAAATAAGAGTAGCATTTCAGCCTATAGATACTATTCGTAAACTACTAAGATCTCCAAAAGACGACCATCCTTTCTACAAATATGCTGGAGTCTATAATATTCCATGCTCATGTGGCTCTAATTACATCGGACAGACTTCGAGAAGCCTCGAAATCAGGCAAAAGGAGCACATTTGCTATTCAAAACAACAGATAGGACATTTCTGGCCTATCGTCTCATTTCTCCACAACTAACCATGTCATCGAGTGGGACAAAAGCTGTTCCCCTTACTTAGAGGAAGATTACCATTCAAGAATGTTCAAAGAAGCAGCCACAGTCGCCCGTTCTACTGTGAACCTTAACAGAAATCAAGGCCTAATCCCAGAGATATGGAAAACCCTAATCAGAGCCTTAAAAATGGAAGAAATGAACTTTAATACAAACTACAGAAGGTTCCTCAGCAACAGCTAGCTGATCTTGTACACGCGATACGTGTTTCACTCACGTTCGATACTATTTTATTTGTAATTATTCTAGTCAGTTTTTATTCTTGTCAGTTTTGCAGTTACGCATAATTGTGAAAGTGTTTAAACCTATATGTAAGTGCCCTGAAGAAGCCAACAGATTAGTGTGGCGAAACTAGTTGGTCCAGTTAATTAATAAAATTGATCAACACTTGATCGGTTAACTAAATATTATTATTTACTAATTTATGATCAAGAAAACAACCTTCATAACTTTTAATATGCTTTCTTCTTTTCTTTCACTGCCTCTTGAACTCCCTGTGTCTACCATGGAGTTCTGATTTTTCTATCCTTACAGACAACCTCATCACATGCCTCTCAATCACATGCTGAATCAATCAATATTCTCCTCAGGGCTTGTCACTGAATCTCCAAGGTTTGGTTGCTGTTATCAAACTCTTTCATTTTTTCTTGAATGATGTTTGTACATTTTAGTCTCTATAGTTCACATCTGCGAGCTGCTCAACTTTTATTCACTTTAAAACTTTGTTACATGTTCTTGTTTTCAGTATGAAATTCAGTTTTATCCTGCTCAAGATTAAATACTGATCACTTCCAGTTTCAAATCCTCTGTACACTCTGGTGTCCTGCACCAGGGAGAAAACATCACTATCAACAATAACATAGTCAATGAGATTTTTTTTTATTGCTTGCCTCTTCTCTCCATGTGAATTTGTGCACATTTTTATGTTGGAACATTCTGTTAGTAATAACCAGTCCATGTCCTGGGCAGAAATCCAACAGGAATTTGCCATTATTATTAGCTTTGCTCTTTTCTCCAAATTTTCCCAATATATTTTTGTATGTCCGACAATCATTTCCTATTCTGCTATTTAGATCCCCAACAAGGGTCGACTTGTTCATTTTCATTGTGTCAGTTGCTTTCTCTATAGCCTCAAAAAATTCCTCTACTTCTACCTTAGTAGAACTTTCTGTGGGACCATAGGCACAAATAAGTCTCATTGTCCAGTTCCCCATTCTCATATTTGCCCACATCACTCTACTTGAGACTACCTGCCATTCAAAAAAGATAAATATTGAAGTATGAATTTGACTGCAGTTTTCATTTTAAAGTATTATCCATTCAGATATTCTTTTAATACTTTTATAGCGCTGTTTATCAGAATTGGCATCAGTAATTCCACCACCTTCTTGCAAATTCATCCAAATGCATGTAGTAGTTAACCAGCACCCTCTCACAGTTCAACTCCAAACCCACAGAACAAATTTCTCTTCTTTTTCATTTATCCCTTCCACTGCTGCCCACTGCAACAGTCTTCCACCATGTTTTCCAAGGAATACAACCCACAGCTTTCCAAATCAAATTTGATTAAGTTCCTTATCTCCCATCCGTGGTATTGACATATTATAGGTTGACTAATCTATCATGGATGAATCTACATAAAAAATAAAATAAAATAAAATTGATTTATTCAGTTTAGGGCATTAGTTTTAATCCATTTTGTTTAGAAGATATTGTTATCTATTTTATTGAATAAACTTTTGTGTTTTTGTAAGAGTATCTCCTTTTGGTTGATGCAGTTTTGCATAAAAAATTATGCATGGTGTGCCTGAGATGATTTCAGCCTATTCTTGCCCATCAGCATGTTCCATGATTTTTACTTCGGATACTTGTTTGTCTGATATCTTTGTAATCTATATAAAACTCACTCATCCTGTCTTTAATCTCAGGGAAAGACACAGAAGCAACTTGATCTTGTTACCCAGTGATATGTGACTTTTGTTTAGTAGCAACCATCTTTAATATTGTAACTGAACACCAGTTATAATATTATGACTGTGGTTATAAATTTTGAGGGAAAGATGACTGACACTGTCCATATATTAAAAACAGTGCTTCTGATTGCTTTGGCTAATATTGCTGATTGCCATGAGAATATTCTATTTTAAATTACTTATGTGTAGTATTTGGTATGTGTTAAAGTTTTGGTTAAGAGATAAGATAGCCCAAATTTGGGAAGCATTAATCCCATTAATGGAAAGCATTATCCCACATCTGCAAGTCAATGATTCTGCTTTGTCAATGACATTTTTGTTTGAAACACTTCAAGTTAGAAAAATTAGAAATATGTCATATGCATATAACATTATCCTGAATGATTTCTTAAGAAAGAAAGGAGTCTATAAATTTGGTAGTGAAAATTATTAAAAGAAAGAATAATAAAACATCCATTTATTAGAAATAGATATTTGTTATATTTTATTTTAATAAAGAATTATTTGATTTTCAAGCAGTGCTACATCTCTCTCTCTCTCTCTCTCTCTCTCTCTCTCTCTCTCTCTCTCTCGCACACACACACAGAGGAAAATTTGAAATAATGAAGTATAAAAGTTCTCTGAACATTGCATTTATGTCATTTGTTTTCTAATCTTCAGGTGCAGTATAGGTAATTTGTGAGTTGTTAAGCACACTAAAAAGAACAAAAATAAAATTAAGCTTTTGGAATAATTAAAGAATTCTATTCTGAAGACATTATCTTCCTACCTTTGGATAACTTTATTCAGTAGTGGATTCGCTTACATGTTTTCAAACACTTTAAATCTACATTTGAAATAAAATAAGACAAATGGAAAAAATAATAATTCCACCAAATTTGGTGGAATTTGAAACTAATTCTCTCATGGAACATTGCTATAAAGTTGTGAAACCTTGCTTCACTGTCCAAATCTGAATAGAAATAATGGATTGAAGTTATCCCTTCTATGGAAAATAGTTCTATTGTAGTCATTCAGTTGCTGTAGTCAGTAAATAGAGCCTTAGTGTATTTTAGACCATACCTCTGTCATGTCATGTACATCACATGTTTTGATTGTTGAATTGGAAAGTCATACTGAAAATGCTCTAGATACAATGGTGAAAAATTTTATGCTTAAAACTGTCTTGTAAGTTATTTCATAATTGATAATTGTTTTGTTAGAATAACTTCTCAGCGTTATCTTGACCACAGCAAGAAATCAGTTTTGTGGTTGGTTAACTGAAGATATACTTACATGGTGCTGCACCAGAGGTCATTCAACACACTGATCCATTCACCAGTTGGTTATTTGATAGATAATTCAGAGATCACTTCTTGCATCTGTTAATAGTGTAGTTCTGTTTAATAAAATTCAAAAACCAGAACTGCTTAAAGTGGTTCTTGTTTAGTTTTGTTTGATTAATCAGATCTTCATAGCTTTAATCTTTTTTTTTTATGCTTATGTAGCTTCCTTCTCTCCAGTCTCAGTGAACAGTGTCTTCTAATCAGCATATTGATTAGAAGACATTGTTTGCAAGGAACCTGAGATATAGGTTATGATGAGAGATGGGATAGCAGGTAAACTGCCTTTTGGAGATGTTAGAAGTTTTTTTCACTTGGTTAGACTATAATAAATTAGTTTAATCATTTATCCAAGTGTAAGCAAACAAAGTTTGCACCTGAAGTATCTTCAGGACTGAGGCAACTTGTGGTAAAGGTGGACCAAGCTCTCTCATCCCTTGTCTTAGTATCTCCCATAATGCAAAGCACATCTCCTTGCAGACATATATAATGCTATGCATTATGGGAGGGGCCACTATCCAGACCAGTTTCAACCTTTATTGAGGTCTCGTCAGTGGGAGCCAGACTCGGAAGTGGTGATACTAATATGGAAGTAATGGAGAAGTCATATTTACCTATACGAGTTGCCAAAAGTGTCTCACATTATTAAATTACTCGGATTTAGAGAAAGATGTTGGAAAGTTTTTCACTTGGTTAGACTAATAAATTTAGTTTAATCCTTTATCCAAGTGTAAGCAAACAAAGTTTACACGTGAAGTATCTTCAAGACTGAGGCAACTCGTGGTAAAGGTGAACCAAGCTTTATTATAGTCTTTTGGAGAGAGAGAGAGTGCAAGATAGTTGCTAACTTTCAGGTATGGAAAGAGACCAAGTTGATTTACAGAACACAGATGCATTGACTTATAAATACCTTTTGACAAGTGGAATGGAATTCCTGAGAATATCCTTTTGGGATGATGGCCATGGTTGTTTAATACCTTGTCTATAAGTTGGGAGTTATAGCCATTGCAGAGATGTGGATTTAATATGATCATGTTGTAAAAGTGCTTCTGTGATGTACATGTAAACTCGATGAATCAGTTTTGATGGTGTCTCAGACTTCTGAGAGGCATGGTGGGATATAGTATTAGTGTGCCTTCCTTTTGGTTTTCTTTCTGTAGACTGTCATCTGATTGTCTTAGGATCAACAAATCTAGAATTTAAGACTAGTTTGGTTTCTTTTTTTTTCTAGAGTAAACTGGATATTTTGGAGGACACTGCTCATCTGATAAGAGTTTCAAACAAAAATGTCATTGACTTGTAGATGTGGGCTAATGCTTCCCATTAACGAGGATTAATGCTTCCCAAATTTGGGGACAGTCTCATGCACCCAAATTTGTTGAGGAATAACCTTTCACATTTATATTTGCTGCACTGTAATAGAATGGCCTTTTTTCCAAGTGTATCCTGTGGTGGGTGTCCAAAGCATGGTCTGCAAGTTGGTGGAACCAGATGTAATCCTTGTGTTCAGAAATTCTGATACTGACTGTTTGGCCCTAGTAGGACAGTTTGCAACAGCAAGAGACCTGGTAGGTGTAGGGGAAAGTTACTGGTGTTTGGTGAAATGTATAAGAGATGCCAATTTTTTATATGGTCTATAAGTGGTTGTATGGTTGCATTTCCTTAGGATTTTTGTCAGTTTTTCAGATGTGCCCTGGATATATGGAATGGTGATAGATTTTGAGTAATCTCTACCTCCCCCACTCCCAACAATATGGGATTATAAAAACACTATAGTGCATGTTTAAGTTAAGGGATATTACATCCCATATAGTTTCTTAGCCGAATAAGAAACTCAAAGAGTTTCATGCCGAATATAGTAGAAACTATATAAAGTTCGGCGATTCCAAGCGTAAGCAAATACCTGGATACTGCAGCAACTGACCCTAAAGGTAGTGCAAGCTGAGGCAACTCGTGTCAAAGGTGGAGCAAGCTCCAATCACTATCCTTGATATTTACCCATAATGTGAACTTAGCTCCTAAGAGCTGTATTATTGTTCGACATTATGAGAGAAGGTCACTACCCAGACCGGTTTCAACCTTTATTGAGGTCTCATCAGTGAGTAGGCAGACCTAGTTAATATCAAGTTTGTAGCGAACAGAACTTACCACCCTTCTACGAGTTTTGCCATGAGGTGTCCTAATAAATTATTAGATATATGAAGAGCCAAAGGCTTCAATTCGGCGACATATAACTTGTTTAAGTTAAGGGATATTACATCCCATATAGTTTCTTAGCCGAATAAGAAACTCAGAGTTTCATGCCGAATATAGTAGAAACTATATAAAGTTCGGCGATTCCAAGCGTAAGCAAATACCTGGATACTGCAGCAACTGACCCTAAAGGTAGTGCAAGCTGAGGCAACTCGTGTCAAAGGTGGAGCAAGCTCCAATCACTATCCTTGATATTTACCCATAATGTGAACTTAGCTCCTAAGAGCTGTATTATTGTTCGACATTATGAGAGAAGGTCACTACCCAGACCGGTTTCAACCTTTATTGAGGTCTCATCAGTGAGTAGGCAGACCTAGTTAATTGAAGCCTTTGAAGCCGAATTGAAGCCTTTGGCTCTTCATATATCTAATAATTTATTAGGACACCTCATGGCAAAACTCGTAGAAGGGTGGTAAGTTCTGTTCGCTACAAACTTGATATTAACTAGGTCTGCCTACTCACTGATGAGACCTCAATAAAGGTTGAAACCGGTCTGGGTAGTGACCTTCTCTCATAATGTCGAACAATAATACAGCTCTTAGGAGCTAAGTTCACATTATGGGTAAATATCAAGAATAGTGATCGGAGCTTGCTCCACCTTTGACACGAGTTGCCTCAGCTTGCACTACCTTTAGGGTCAGTTGCTGCAGTATCCAGGTATTTGCTTATGCTTGGAATCGCCGAACTTTATATAGTTTCTACTATATTCGGCATGAAACTCTTTGAGTTTCTTATTCGGCTAAGAAACTATATGGGATGTAATATCCCTTAACTTAAACAAGTTATATGTCGCCGAATTGAAGCCTTTGGCTCTTCATATATCTAATAATTTATTAGGACACCTCATGGCAAAACTCGTAGAAGGGTGGTAAGTTCTGTTCGCTACAAACTTGATATTAACTAGGTCTGCCTACTCACTGATGAGACCTCAAGTTCCAGATTTAGCGGCCCCGAGAGAAAGCTCCATGTTCCAGTCTTCTTTTGGATTCTAGTTTTTCTTTTGTTGGTTTTTATTTTTTGCAGCCTCGTTCCAATCGGTGCAGGTCCGTTTTAGGGTATTTCCTTTTGGGGACTGAAATTTGCTATTCCCTTGGTAAGGTATTTGCTTTTTAACAATGTCGAAATTCTTGCCAAGAGTTCGTACTCTCGGGATCGAAATTGACCCAAACATCGACAAGGCGACGTTTGTGAGAGCTCTTCTCAAAGTCGTCAAAGCAGAAAGTATTTACGGGCTTACCCCCTACGGGGGGGGGGGGTAGATTCCAAATAGTAACAAACAACATAGAAACAAGAGAAATGCTCCTTAAGGGCGTAGAATGTGAAGGGAAAAAATACCTGCCCTTCCTAGTCGGAAGTATTTTAAAATCCCTAAAAATTGACAGGTTCCCACTCGAATATCTAGAGAAAGGGGAGGAAATCATTAAAACCATTTTCTCCAAGTGGGGGACTGTCCGAAACGTAACAATCGGACAAGACGCGGATATCCCAGAGTGGAAATCAGGGGAAGTGAGCATTTCAATCGAGATGAAAACCGAGGTCCCCAACTTGATTTTTTAGGCTCAGCAAGAGTAATAGTCAATTATCCAGGCGTAAGAAAACAATGTTTTCGGTGCACCGCTTTGGGTCACCTTAGCGCTCACTGCCCGAAAAACAACACATGCCGCAACTGCTTATCGACAGAACACTCATTGAATCAATGTGAGTCACCGTGCCGTAAATGTGGGAACATATCCCATAAAATAGATATTTGTCCTAATAGGACCCTTGCAGAAAGAGCAGGAGGCGCCATAACACCTGCGGCAGCAGCCATTCCTAAGCTCACAACACAGGACTCTCGAGCTACCGGCCAAACAGTAAATGAACCACAAACAACTGAACCAGAAGAGTTTCCAGCCCTCCAACCGCCAGTTACCGCAACGACTACATTAGGAAATCAGGCAATAACTGGGAGGAACGCAGAAGGGAGAATTAGGAAGAAAAAGAAACAGAACACTAAGAAATCTTACACCAATGAATCGGGAGGCAACAATAACAGCACAGAAACAGAGGAAATGGATATCAACACCAGTACAACAAAACGCCCCATCACGCCAGAAGAAGAATAAGGAGAAATGAAACGAAATAAACAGGACACTGAAAGCCAAATAGAAGCCTCAAGTTCAAACGAGGATGAGGAAGGAAATGAGATAATATCGCAAAACAACACAGAAAATGAGGAAGAAACCTCATCAGAAGAAGAAGACAGAGAGCAAGGAAACAATCCAGAAACTAAGGAAGGAACAAAGTTGGTTAAAAGCAATACTCCAAACGGCTCTGTCATTTTGAAGAACTTTAAGGGATCTCCAAAAACGGCAGGAAAACTATTTCAGATAATGACCACAAAAGGAGAGCCAACTTTCTTGCTCTTTAAAAGGAGCAATAGACTCATATGGGGAGAACTCTATGTAAAGGATATAACCAAGGTCGAGCCCCAGCAACTGGACGGTCACCTGGACTTAACAGAGGAGGAAAAACAACACTTATGCGACACATTGAAGTCGCTGACACGAGTAGATCTGAAAAAGAGATACCCAGGGATAATGAAGGAATTTGAAAAAAGAACTTTACCAGTAGATACAAACACCGGTTCTTCTCATGCCATTACAAAACCGGTAAAAAGAAAAGAACCCCGATATGAATATTCGAATGTAACAGAACGAATCCTATTCTATCTTAGGAATAAACCCGAGATAAAAAACAAAGTCCACACAGCTGTACAGGAAAAGGGAAACGTGGCTTTGCAATGTGAAGGTGAGCTAGAGAGTCTTAGAATATGGCTCAAGTTTGGGAAAGTCACTTACGACCGAGCGGAATGGAATGAATGCTTGAAGAAAATATGGCAACTTAATGATGAAGAGTCAGTACACGTACTCACAGTGATGGAAAACGTGGTAAAAGACTATGAGGAAGCGGTAAGAGATAGCAGGGCAAATATGACTTAAAAAAAAAAAAAATTAAAAAAAAAAAAAGCCCCTTCTAAGTTTCTTGGTTCTGTTTCTGTATGTTCACGCTTAATCCACATAGGAGGGGGCAGACCTGAGAACCCGAGCGGCGAAGGCTTACAGTGGGGCGGTGCAGCTCCTTGCGGGCTGTATCACTCGGGCCAGGCTCTTCCCCCGTTCTTGCAGTACTTTTCTGTTAATTCACCGACTTTTGTTGTTTCTGTTTATGTGTGTCCTAGTTCTTTTGATTTTCAATTTATGTGTGTCTTCCTGCATTTGTTTTTTTCACTTCTTTCATCGGCCAGACATCTGAAGAGGTGGCTGGCCGGAGAACGGATGGAGGGAGATAATGTCGGAGATCTGCTTGGTATTGGCATTTAAGTCAGGCCAAGTAGATCGACTGAGGCCTCCTTTAACTATCTACTACTATCCACTCTATCTTTCCTCTCCTCTCTCACTATCAAGCTGACTCTCAGCACAACTTTTTGAAATCTAAAGAGGCCAGTGATGAAAGGCATGAACTCCCATTCTACCTCAATAAAGGTTGAAACCGGTCTGGGTAGTGACCTTCTCTCATAATGTCGAACAATAATACAGCTCTTAGGAGCTAAGTTCACATTATGGGTAAATATCAAGAATAGTGATCGGAGCTTGCTCCACCTTTGACACGAGTTGCCTCAGCTTGCACTACCTTTAGGGTCAGTTGCTGCAGTATCCAGGTATTTGCTTACGCTTGGAATCGCCGAACTTTATATAGTTTCTACTATATTCGGCATGAAACTCTTTGAGTTTCTTATTCGGCTAAGAAACTATATGGGATGTAATATCCCTTAACTTAAACAAGTTATATGTCACCGAATTGAAGCCTTTGGCTCTTCATATATCTAATAACTATAGTGCATGCTTTTATGGATGGGATTGCTATGAAAAACTAACACTTCAGAAGTCTTGCAGTGAACTCTGTCTAGCTGTATACAAGACAGTGTTCAAACAAATTTTAACTTATGGATCTGATTGCTAAGTTAGAAATTAAACACTTGATCCAAGACTGGAGAGATATGAGAGTCTGAGAAAAATTAAGGGAATGAACAGATGGCATCTGTTCATTCCAATTGGAACTGTCTGCACATTTAGCCTAGTGGCTTTGCAACCATATGCCTGGGTTAGGAGTGTTTGAAGTTCAATTCCTGTCGACGACGCAAGGAGCTTAAGGATCTTCCTCAGCCATAGCCAAGTTAACCGGTCTTTGGCGTGGACAGCAGGGCTTTTTCCACCAGTTTATCTGGGGGTTTTTCATCCTGCAAGCAGGCAAACCGATCCCGCAAACAAGCGGATTACATTCGGGAATGCTGACCCAGCCATAGGCTTGATTTGTCAGCTATGCCGGTTTCAAGCCTGGGTAAAATGGGGGGGGGGGTTTGAGATGGTGCCGTACTCCCCCGTAAAGGGGACTCGCGGCTGTTGTATCATCGTACGATAATTATTAATTATTCTCATTGGAACTCAAATGTAAATGTTGGAAGAATGTGCTCTTTGTTGGAAAGACAGGTCCAAATCCCATCTAGGATGCAAAGAACATTTATAAGGGCATTTTAAGATGAAAGTGAGTTAGTTGTTAGCCTTGTGGCAGTGGTTTTGTTTTACAAATTCAGGGTACCTACTTCTTTCATATCTAAGCACACACAAAACACAGAAGCAGCTGGAAAATATCCGCAGTTTGTGCATGTTCTTGAGTTGGGTAGTTCTGAATTACAGAGCTAATTAATTCTATGAAGCTAATTTATTTCTGTTAATTGCATGTGCTCTTTAGTGATTTTGGCCAGTTGGCATGTTTTGCAGGATGAAAAATTATTTTTTTTTTTTTGGAGGGGGGGGGGGGAGTAAACTGATGTCTTTCCAACCAAAGGCTATCATCATCACTGACTGAAGCATTTAGCAGGCATAATATACTTGACTGTGCATAATCCTAAACAATTTCCACTAAACTGTGGAAGTATATCTCTTGATTGAAAAAGTTTGTTGTTTATAATTCAATGCATTAATTCAGATCTTTATTATTGTATCAGATCATTTCCATATACTTGTTGCCATAATCTCTGTTTTTTTCTTTTTTTCCCATTTTTTAATGCATACCTGAGACAAATTTCAAGTCCACGTAATGTGCAAAAGATATGCAGTCTTCCTCTTGATCACCATCTCATTCACCAGTTGAATGAAGGGTGAATGAAACTCGTATGTATTGACACAATTTACAGGAATGGTGGGAAATATATCCATAGGACAACGTTAAGTTTATCCCTGTACCATTAACCACGCTACCGGCCAAGACGCCTATAGACGTCAATGTTATCATGGATGAGAGTGCATATTAAAATTGTAATACCATTGATATTACATTGAAATATATGATGGATACGAAGCATACGAGGATGCGTATTTGATCCATAATGGCCGGTAAGGTGGTTAAGCACAGTCCCCGCTTGATAATTCTCTGTTGATCCTCCATTCTGAGATATTCTCAGAATGGAGTGATGCATATGTATCACATGACTTCAGGTGGTTAGTATTTCACTTAGATGATTTAGACCTATACAACTTAGATAATTGAGGTGTGATATGTCATAACTGTATAAACTACAGTTACAATAATGGAATATCTATTTTTTTATTTCTAAATATAATTATTATTTTAGGCTATAAAAGAAAAAGAAAGTGGAAATACTGCTTACAAAAACAAAGATTTTGAAACAGCATTGAAGTGTTATGATAAAGCTATAGAGTTAGATTCAACAGATATGACATTTTATACTAATAAAGCAGGTATGTAATTAATATATTAAGCCTTGTTTTGTATTTATAACTGTTTTATTTGTGTACTATTTTAAATAAACCACATTTGTAATAACTAAAATTTAGCATATTTAATCTTTATTGGTGATTTTTTTCCCCCACTATTCAGAACAACTTCATTGGGTATACCCATTCTGTATTTTAGGTGTGTGTGTGTGTGGGAGGGGATTTTTTAGTGTTTAATACCTGAACTATAAACGTATGCCATTAATGAGCTATTAGGATTATCTGGTGGAATGCAGAATATCTATTTTAAAAGCTTTGTAAATAAAATAAGTTTTTCCTTTGAGTGATTGAAATTCCATTTATGATAATAGAATAATTTATGTCTACATGTTGGATTTTTGTGCTTTTGACATCCCCCTCTTACTCAAATACTACCATATGTTGAAAGCAGCCAATATAGTTGTTTGCTAAATAATAATCAACAGATATGAATTTCTTATAAAGAACTTTTTTCTCCACACACACATTTTGAGAGAGAAAAGAAAAAAAAAAATTGAGCTATATTAAGAAAGTGTATTAATATTTGTAAATGACTATACATAATATCTTTAAATTAGAAACTGGATGTGATTGATTCTTCTTACTTATCAATGCTTTTGAAGAATGATTGTCAGGACAGAATTCCTATGAGCAATTCCTTTGTCTTGTAAATTAGTTTTCTTTCCTAGTATACACAATTCCAAAGAAGTATAAAAAAATCTTTATAATTCATGTTATTTAATGGCTAATATTTAATCAAATACAGTCTCAATTTCTGGGCTAATGTAAACATAGTAGGAAAAATTATACATGTTCTCTAATTTAAAAGACCTCACTTTGGATATCATCATCAAATTCCTGCCGTGTACCCTCAAGGGGTGTACAGGATATGATAGTACTACATGAAAAAATTACATCATTATTAATTTCTTATCTACAATTTTCCTCCAAATCAGTCTGTTACTTGTCCAACAGTTACTTGTCTATCGTCTAAGGCACTTTGTACTGTATCAATCCACCTATATCTCGGTCTTCCTCTGGGTCGTTTTGCTGCCAACCTGGCAGAGAACACTTGTTTTGCTAATCTTTCCTCACCCATTCTGTTTAAGTGACCAAACCACCTGAGATTAGCTCTGCTAACACATTCCTGGATGCTGACAATGTCAAGTTCTTTCCTAATATTCTCGTTTTTAATATGATATTGCCATTGATGCCATCTGTTCATGCCTATAATCTTTCTCAGGACTCTCATATCTGTGGTCTCTAGTCTTTGGTCTTCTGACCCAGCTCTCAGATCCATAAGTTAAAACTGCTTTGAACACTGTCTTGTACACAGCTAATTTAGTGTTCCGACTAATTTCTCTCTTATTCCATATGAATTTATTCAGTTGACTGCCTACCATACCAGCTTCATTGATTCTGTTGTCTATTTCCATATTTAATTTACCATCTTCAGTAAAAATCATGCCTAAGTAGCTGAACTGTTTTACTTGTTCCACAGTTCCCGTTCACAACTCAGTTGACATTTTCAACAATTCTACCTATTTTCATTGTCTTTGTCTTTTTAATGCTGACCTTCCTACCATATCTATTACAACAGTTATTCAATTTAGTCAAGGAATCTTGCAAACTTGTAGTGGATTTATTTAGAAGTATAACATCGTCTGCATAAAGCAAAGAGCTGACATTAACATCTCCAATTTTGACATCATTTTTAATACCACTTTCCTTCATAATGTGATCCATATAGATAATGAATAACAGAGGGGATAATGTACATCCTTGTCTCACACCAGATTTAACATTAAACCATCTTCCTGTACTTCATTCAATTCTAACTACTGACTTACAACTCAAATAAAGACTAAGTATTGCTTGATATAATGCCCCATTGACACCATATAACTGCAGTGTATTGAATAGCTTCTCTCTTGGCACCTTGTCATATGCCTTTTCCAAATCGACAAAACTTAAATACAGATCTTTGTTATATTCCCATGCTTACTCGACTATTTGTCGTAAAGTGTAGATCTGATCCTGACAGCCTCTGTTTGGCCTGAATCCAGCTTGTTCTTTAAGCTTTTCTTCCACAATTCTTCTCAACCGTTTCTCAAGTATACTTGCATAGATCTTGTTTTAAAAGAGGTAAACCGTGAATAGACATAACTATACATAATAAATAACGGAAAAACTCACGTAGAAATATTATTTAATAGTATAATTTTCGCCTCTGTGTCACAGGCATCTTCAGTACAATTAAGCTCAAAATTAAACACTAACTGACAATTCCAAAAAGCGCCACCTAAGTAGCTGGTGTAAGATAACTAAAAAGGTCAATAACTTTCCTAAAAAAAAATTAATAAATAAATAAAATAAAATAAAATAAAAAAATAAAAAAAAAATTAATACAATAAAATGTTAGGAAAGATTAGCTGATTTGTAAAGTACTATCTCCCATAAAGGGGATAGACGTAAGCCGTCGGTTCTGTTTAAGTTAGGAGAATGAAGTAGAGTTTCACATGCTTCTTTATAAAGGCGTTCCATGAGAAACTGACTTTTGTGAAGAACTCTTGTCTTTCTCCAATGAACTCTGTGTCTAGTGAAGATGGCATGTTCTGCAAGTCCAGACTTTTCAGGTTTAAAGTATTCAATATAAGATTGGTGTTCTTCTAGCCGAATGGAGGCAGATCTTCCTGTTTGTCCGAAATAACATAATCCACAAGAGCAGGAATCTGGTAGACACCTGGATGATTAAGATGTGGAAGCTTGTCCTTTGGAGAAGCGAGAAAGGTGGAGATTTTTTTTTTCTAAACGGTCGAAAGGCAACAAAAATATTCAGTGGTTTTAAAATTTTTGCTATACGTTCACTGATACCTTGTATATAAGGGATAGTAATGCGCGTTATTTCCTCTGTGTTTGAAGAGGGAGACATATTAAATCTACTCAAAGTTCTTTTAATGAAGCAATTCTTATAGCCATTAGATAGAAAGGAAGAAGTTATATATCGTATTTCTTTCTGTAAAAGATCGTCTGTAGAGCAAAAGGAGTGGGCCCGATGAACCAGTGTTTTAATAGTTCCTTTTGTTCTACAGACGATCTTTTACAGAAAGAAATACGATATATAACTTCTTCCTTTCTATCTAATGGCTATAAGAATTGCTTCATTAAAAGAACTTTGAGTAGATTTAATATGTCTCCCTCTTCAAACACAGAGGAAATAACGCGCATTACTATCCCTTATATACAAGGCATCAGTGAACGTATAGCAAAAATTTTAAAACCACTGAATATTTTTGTTGCCTTTCGACCGTTTAGAAAAATCTCCACCTTTCTCGCTTCTCCAAAGGACAAGCTTCCACATCTTAATCATCCAGGTGTCTACCAGATTCCGTGCTCTTGTGGATTATATTATTTCGGACAAACGGGAAGATCTGCCTCCATTCGGCTAGAAGAACACCAATCTTATATTGAATACTTTAAACCTGAAAAGTCTGGACTTGCAGAACATGCCATCTTCACTAGACACAGAGTTCATTGGAGAAAGACAAGAGTTCTTCACAAAAGTCAGTTTCTCATGGAACGCCTTTATAAAGAAGCATGTGAAACTCTACTTCATTCTCCTAACTTAAACAGAACCGACGGCTTACGTCTATCCCCTTTATGGGAGATAGTACTTTACAAATCAGCTAATCTTTCCTAACTTTTTATTGTATTAAATTTTTTATTTATTTATTTTATTTTATTTTATTTATTTATTAATTTTTTTTTTAGGAAAGTTATTGACCTTTTTAGTTATCTTACACCAGCTACTTAGGTGGCGCTTTTTGGAATTGTCAGTTAGTGTTTAATTTTGAGCTTAATTGTACTGAAGATGCCTGTGACACACAGGCGAAAATTATACTATTAAATAATATTTCTACGTGAGTTTTTCCGTTATTTATTATGTATAGTTGCATAGTTCCAGGAACACTCAGTAGGGAAATACCTCTGTAATTCTCACATTGTTTTATTTCCCTTTTTATATATGGGTACTATGAGAGCTCTACTCCAATCATCGGGAATTCGTCCCTCTGTCAGGCTTTCTGAACTATGCAGTGCAGCCACTGTAAGACTCTTATACTTCAGCATTTCTGGTCGGATATCATCTACTCCTGCTGCCTTTCCACATTTCAAGCCTTTGATGGCTAGTTCTACTTCAAGTATGGATATGAATTCCTGACTGCATGCCTGGTCAGTGTTTTTTACCACTGTGCTGTCATCACTGCTTGTTTCATTTAGCAGTTTTTCAAAGTAATTACTCCATACTTCAAGGATATCTTTTTCTCCCGTTTTCATGTCACCTTTATCATCTCTGACTCCTTTTACAGCACTCTTTCCTCCATTCCTAAGCTTCTTCAACAACCTCCAGAATATTTTTCCACCTTCTTGATATTTATTTTCTATATTCTTGCCAAAGTCCTCCCATGACTTTTGTTTAGCTAGTTTTACACAGTGTTTAGCACTCTTGCATTTGTCTCTATATTCTCTAAGAGCACAAGCTGACTTATTTGACAGGAACTTTTGATATGCTTTCTTCTTTTCCTTCACTGCCTCTTTAACTTCCTGTGTCCACCAGTGAGTTCTGATTTTTTTATCCTTACAGACAACCTCACCACATGCCTCTCTGGCAGAATCAATCAATGTTTTCTTCAGAGTTTGCCACTGAATCTCCAAGGTTTGATTCCTGTTCTCACTCTTTCATTTTTCCTTCAATAATCTTTGTGTATTTTAGTCTACAGTTAACATCTGAGAGCTGCTCAACTTTTATTCGCTTTAAAACTTTCTTACATGTTATTCTTTTCAATATGAAATTCAATTTTATCTTGCTCAAGACTAAATAGTGATCACTTCCAATTTCAAATCCCCTGTACACTCTTGTGTCCTGCACCAGGGAGAAAACATCACTATCAACAATAACATAGTCAATGAGATTTTTTTTATTGCTTGCCTCTTCTCTCCATGTGAATTTGTGCACATTTTTATGTTGGAACATTCTGTTAGTAATAACCAGTCCATGTCCTGGGCAGAAATCCAACAGGAATTTGCCATTATTGTTAGCTTTGATCTTTTCTCCAAATTTTTCCAATATATTTTTGTATGTCCGACAATCATTTCCTATTCTGCTATTTAGATCCCCAACAAAGGTCGACTTGTTCATTTTCATTGTGTCAGTTGCTTTCTCTATAGCCTCAAAAAATTCCTCTACTTCTACCTTAGTAGAACTTTCTGTGGGACCATAGGCACAAATAAGTCTCATTGTCCAGTTCCCCATTCTCATATTTGCCCACATCACTCTACTTGAGACTGCTTGCCATTCAAGAAGATTAGCCTTGTATTTTGTGTTGAATACTATGGCTACTCCTTTTCCTTGATTGTCATTGCCTGAATATAACATTTTGTATTTGTTGCTCAGAAAAATCTCACCAGTTTTGGTCTTTTTTGTTTCAGTCACCCCTATTATGTCGATCTAGTACTTATCTAATTCCTCAGCTAGCTCCATTTCTTTGCCATTCAGGCTTCTTATGTTGATAGTACCGATCTTTAACTCTTGTGAAGTTGAGTGGGCTTTGTAAACTATCAATTAAGACTCGGATTCTGTATGTTTTAGTTGAGAAGCCATTATAATGATTCTTATATCCAAAGTGTGTGAAAACACTTTGGATATAAGAATCGTTATAATGGCTTCTCAACTAAAACATACAGAATCTGAGTCTTACTTGATAGCTTACAACTGGCTATTCTAATAGCCAATTGTACTGACTGGTTGCTCTTCTCTATCCTTGTTTTGA
The DNA here is from genome assembly GCF_054136105.1 of Typopeltis vanoorti. NCBI lineage: Eukaryota > Metazoa > Arthropoda > Arachnida > Uropygi > Thelyphonidae > Typopeltis > Typopeltis vanoorti. Next base: position 3,150,657 of record NC_143558.1, read on the forward strand.
GCCCATATACATGAGGTTGGCTGGTCAACCTATAGTACTTTAGTACCGTATATGGGTGGTGGGATGGGAAAGGAGGAACTTGTTAACATTCGATTTGAAAGCCTGTATATTGTATTCCTTGAGAAATACCTCAGGGGGAAGACTGTTCCACAGTACAGCAGTAGCAGGGATGAAGGAGGAGGAAAAGAAACTTGTTCTGTGGGTTTCAGGGTGTACGGTGAAGGGATGTTGGGAGATGGGGGAATTATTGATATTATTTCAGATGAGCATTTTCCATGAAAATATTTGTAGAATATACAAATTGCAGAGACTAAACGTCTATGTGAAAGTGGGGGGAGTGAGTCGGTAAGAGATGGATCATTTATCAGTCTACTTGCTCTCCTCTGTATTGAGTCAAGCATTTTGAGGGAACTTTTCGGAGCCCCACTCTAAATGCGAGAGCAGTATTCGATAGTAATGTTTTGAGCGAAAGAGAAAGCCTAGTTTTTTGGAAGCTGTGGATGCAATGGTTGTGATCTGTTTATATCAGGAGAGGACTGATGTCATGGTAATTCCTAGAAGAGAAATTTCATCTTGTCTGGGGATTTGAGTGTTATAAAAAATAATACTGGAGGAAATTGGTTCTTTTTTGTGAGAAATAAGACAGAACTGGGTTTTACTAGCATTGAATAACAAGCTTATCTGAGCTCCATCGGAGGATGTTTTGGAGGTCTGCATTAAGAGAAGTTGTGGTTGATGTTCTGTGGGTTGAAGTGAGTTGTGTAGGGTAAGGTTAATCAAATGAAAGGGAGGAGGCAATCTGCTGTCATCTGCAAAACTGTGTATTGGGTTGGAGGTCATCTGAAGTAGATCATTGATGTATAGAAGGAAGAGGGTTGGTGAGAGAACTGAACCTTGTGCGACCCCAGCATTAGTTGGATAGTGGGAGGATAGGGAGCCATCTACCATTATACATAGTGTGCGTCCAGACAGGAAGTTGGCAATCCATCTGCAGAAGTCCTTAGACAGTCCAAATGATGGAAGTTTGCTTAGTAAGCCTTTGTGCCAGACTTGGTCAAAGACTTTAGAGATAGTCGAGTGCAACTACTTGGGATTCGCCAAATTTTTCCATGGTATATGTCCAGAGATGGGTGATATATGAGAGCAGGTCACCTGTTGATCGGTATCGGTACTGGTGGTCGCTTAATAGCTGGATACCTTCAAGGTAGAGTAGTAGTTGAGAATTGATGATTTTCTCCATCACTTTAGATAGGATTGAGGTGAGTGAGATAGGGCGGTAGTTGATGGCAGCGATTTGTCTCCCTTTTTGGGAATGGGTTGAAATAGGCCAATTTCCAGGCTTTGGGATATATATACCAGTGGAGTAAGACGGCGTGTACAGATGGCAAAGGATAGGAGTCAGTTCTGCTGCACAGACCTTCAGGACAATTGGAGAAATGCCATCAGGGCCAGGGGCTTTTTTGTGTCTAATTTTGACAACAGGTTTATGATCTCTTTCTGGCAAAAGGATATAGGGGGCATTGTATGTTGGGCAGTTGGAATGACTGGGGGCATCTGCCATTGTTGGTTATGTGTGCATTGCAGGCAAAGTGTGAAGCCAGGAGATTAGCTTTTTTCTGTGGGGTGATGCTGCAATTGAGCCATCTGGATATGATAGGAGTGGGAGTAGTGTAGGGAGTAGTACAATAGTCCAATCATGGGAATGAAGCATAGTAGTCTCGGAAGCTGTTCCAATTTGCACTGTTATAATGCCAAACTACTCTTGTGCAGGTGTGACTGTAAGCATTGTTGCATGGGGCAGGAGATGAGCACTAGATTGTGGTCAGAATTACCCAGAGGGCACACTACATTCACTGTATATTTGGAAGGGTCATTGGTAAGTAAGAGATCTAGGGTATTTGGTGAGTGATTTGGGTTATCTGGTATTCTGGTTGGCTTGTGAACTGTTTGTGTAAGGTCATTGGTGATGGCAAATATTTCAACGTCTCTGCCTGCAGGATCTGTACAACTGGAAGAGGAAAGCCAGTTGGTGTTATGAACATTAAAATCACCTAGGAGGATGATTTCAATGTCCATAACACCAACCGGCTTTCCTCTTCCAGTTGTACAGTTGGGAGGAACTTTATTAAACAAAGCAAACAAATTGAAACACAAAATTTAAAGACATAATATAAATAATCACTCAACCATGTATACTCCTGATTTCTTTGCTATATTATTCAGAAATTTTCATATTTTACTACTGTTATTTCTATTTCTAATTTCTTTCTTTCTTCCACTGTTTTAAGTTTAGTTTATTATATCAATAGAGGAAATGAAGAATTTGGCATTTTAAACTGTGAAATTTTAACTGCCATTTCTGAAATCAGAATACCTGGGTACGCTATGATAATTTACATAGTCTAGTATGTTTTAGGATACTGGGCTATATGATACATCAGCTTGTTTGGAGGATATGATTATTCAACATTTGTAGTTAATCTCTTGTTATTATTATTACGGGCAACTCCAAGGAGTCCTTAGACTCATCGAGGGAGGCCCTAACATCATGTCAAGAACAACTATTCAACATTCACACAGTATCTATCATACTTTGCCTTCAACTCATTCACAGTCATAGCACCCACAACAGACTTTGGCAGCTTATTCCACTCATTTACCACTCTCAAAGTAAAAAACCTAGCTCTAACACCCTTGCTAATCACACTCTTGCCCAGTTTCCATGGATGGCCCCTAGTCCTCCCACCACCAGTCCTGTACTCAAAAATATCTTCTGAATTAATCTTATAGAAACAATTTGGTAATTTGAATGTCTCAATCATATTACCCCTCTTTCGCCTATCAACCAATTTCTGCAACCCACAAATCTTCAACCTGTTCTCATAAGGTTCATTCCATAGACCCGTTATCATCTTGGTCACTTGCCTCTGGATACTCTCCACCTCCTCCCCATCAAGAAGAAACCCTGGTGCCCAAATCTGGGCACAGTAGTCTAGATGGGGTCTTATCAAGGCTCGATATAGAGGAACAATAACTTGCTTGCCTCTGCTCATCAAAGTATTCTTCAGTAACCAAGTGATTTGATGAGCTGATTTAGCCACTTTTGCAATGTGCCCCCTAAACTTCAACTCCCTATCCACCAACATTCCCAAATCCCTAGCCTCGTCAATCTCCTGGAGTACAGTTCCACCAGTGTGGTATACTGCTACTAATCTTTTCACCCCCAAATGCATAACCTTACATTTTGCCACATTAAATTGACATCCATTCTCCTTAGCCCAGTCCTTCAAACTATCGAAATCATTCTGCAAAATTTTGACATCCTGTGCATTCACTATTGCTCTACCCAACTTTGCATCATCAGCAAACAAATGAACAGTTCCTCTCAGATCCTTTCTGATATCATTAATGAACAAATTAAACAGTAGTGGTCCAAGAACAGTACCCTGCGGCACACCACTAGTCACAAGCCATCTTTTGGACTCTACTCCTGAATAAACCACTCTCTGATATCTCTCCATCAACCACCCTCCTATCCATCTCACCAACCCTATATCTATCCCCATCTGCTCCAGTTTACTGATTAGGGTTCTATGTGGTATCCCATCAAAAGCCTAGGCAAGGTCCAGTAGTATTACTGTAAATCCATTACCCCTATCCACTTCAGCCGTCACTGTGTTATAAAACGTGAGCATGTTACTGAGGCATGATCTACCCTTCACAAAACCATGTTGTCCCCTATACAATATCCCATTTTCATCTATCCAATCCCATATTCTTTTCTTGACTAATTTCTCTAAGACCTTGAAGACGACTCCTGATATGCTGATTGCTCAGTAATTTACAACAGCAGTCTTGAAACCTCCTTTATGCAGTGGAACTATTTTCCCCTCTTTCCACCCCCTCGGCACTAACCCAGACCCAATACTCAAACAAAATGATTAAGGGCACTGATGATTCTGTAGCCGCTTCATGTACGACACGAGCTGGTATACCTTCTAATCCCACAGATATATTCACATTGAGGTTTTGTAATAGACTATTCACCTCCACTTCATTCACCACAATTCCTGTATAAGCTGTTGGTTCCTTCATTCCTGCAATATCACCACATGGATGATATACTCTTGCAAAGCGCTCACTCAGTAATTCCACTATATTAGCTGATTTGGTCACCTCCCTACCATCGGCATTCTTTAAAATCATTCTGCCATATACATTTTTTCTTTTACTTTCAACATATCAAAAAAACTTTGGGATTCTCTTTAGCCTGCATGACTGATTTTCTTTCATAATCTGCATTTGCTTTTCTTACCACATTCTTTACCCTTCTGGCCTGCACTTTATACCGTTCATGTGCCTGTAGGTGGTCACCTTTCTCCTTAAATTCCCTGCACAGTTTAAATTCCCTCCACTGTTTAAAAAATATTAGAGGAAAGAATTATCTTTTAATCTGCTAGGCAAGTGAATGATTTGTGTTCCATCATTACTGACTGCAAGCAGTTTGGCTTCCCTTCAGTTTTGATCTGTGAAGTTGAACATTGGAAGTCAGTTTGAGTTATGAACACTGCATCTCCAAAGATCATTATCTCACTGTTTGTGCTCTTAGACTGCATGTGATTACTGTTGAGAGATGATAAAATGAAGTAAAGCAAATAAAGAAAAACAAAGTGATTCCAACTTGAGCTAGAGCAGATCTAAAAGGAGACCAAGGTTTGGTAACCTTTTAGCATGGAATATTCTTTTTCTCATCCACCCATGGCAAGTTGAGTTCCTCAAAGATGAATTTTGCCATTTCTGTCTGGTTGCTTTTTTTTATGTAGTTCTATTATGGAGTTTAAGGGTGTGTTCTTTAATGTTGTCAATCCATTTCGTTCTCGGTCCTTCCTCTGCTGGCCTGTCCTTCAATTCTACCATTTTATAATATGTTTGGTAGTCTTTCTGGGTTCATTCTTGAAATATGTCCAAACCAGCTTAGTTGGCTCTTTTTTAGTGCTGTAATTGTTTCTTTAAAGTTAAGTTCTTTTTTGACTTTATCATTTGTTTTTCTTTCTGTCCAGCTTGTTCTATTGATTTTTCTTAGTGATTTCATTTCAAAAGCATTGAGTTTATCCATTTCTTTTTTTCTTAAGATCCAGCATTCTGAGCCATGGAGTACTGTGGGAATTATCATTGTTTTGTATATCTTTAGTTTGAGTTCTCTGCTTAATCTTTTATTGTTTCATTTTTTTTTTGTAGTATGCCCATTGTTATCCATCCATTACTGATTCTATGTTTTATGGTTTCAAAATAGTCTAGATCATCAGTGATCATTGAGCCTAGGTAATTGAATTTCTTTACTAGTTCTATATTATTGTTTCCTATTTTCATTTGGATTGCTTCTCTTCTTCCTATTACCATTAGTTTTGTTTTACTAAAATTTCATATCATATTTGTTACTTGTTTGATGCAGCTTGGTCAGGATATTTTCTAATTTTTCTTGGCTGTCTGTAGTGATGGTTATCACTACAGACAGCCAAGAATTTGTTATATTTCTTCCATTTACAATTATATCTGTAGTCCTTCATCGACTACTTCTTTTAAATACGTGTTAAAAAAAATATGCCGACAATGGGCAACCTTGCATAACTCCTTTTTTAATTGCTATTTGATCTATTTCTATGTTTTTGTATTTCACTACTGCTTGTGTTTCTGAATAGTAATTCTTGATACAATTTAATAAGTATTTGTTGAACCCTCTGTTTTCTAAAATTTTAATGAGTTTGCTTCTGTTTGAGTCAAAAGCTTGTTTGAAGTTAATAAAACAGCAGTAGTTTTTTTTTTTTATTTTTGTCTCTCATCTGCTAATCCGTTTAATATGAAAATTGCATCTATTGTGCTTCTATTTGTAAATCCCATTTGTTGTTCTTCATAGGAATATTCAACTTTGTTTTGGAGAATCCTGATAAATATTTTATAGCAGTGGCTTAGAAGGGTAATAGGTCTATAATTAGTGCAAGATCTGACATCTCTTTTTTTGTGGATGGGTATGATCTGACCTGTTCTCCATTCTGTTGGTAAATCAGACCTGGAATATTAGACCTGACAAAAAAAAAGCACATCTTCTGTTCTTACAGGAGACATCAAGTATGGTATGATAAGGAAAGTTGAGGCAAATCGTAGTTGTAGAGGGTACCATTTGGGGTTTGGTAAGCAATAACACATTGGGTTTTTGATTCCTTCAAGTGGTGGTGCTTGTTGTTAGTTTTAAATCCTTGATTTTTTTATTTTATTTATTTCTTTGTGTCGAATTTTGTTCATTAGAGTTTTGGGGTATATTTTTGTTAGCAATTATTTTATTATTATTATTATTTTTTTTTTTTTAAACTACAGTCATACTATTATTTATTATGCTACCTTTCATGGTTAGTGTAATGTTGAAAATGTACAGAGCTAGGTATGCAGCAGGGATGAAGGGCAAGTGGATGTTCTGGGCTCTCCCATGCAGGAAGTGCCCATTTGGCAGTCCAAGCTTGTCCTCAACAGTACCCCCCCCCCTGCAAATGCTGTACTTCACACCTCCTACACATCATCTGATAGTGAACAGCATTAGGAACTTTGAGAAGCATTGTCTTCATTTCATGTAAGCTTTTTTTTTTCATAAAAATTACTAGAAAAGTAAAAAAAAAACAACGAAAATTTGCTTACTGTGCACAATAGCCATCCATGCCAGCATAGGCCTAAGTCATTATTGTATCGGTTATTCCTTTTAGATATTTCAAATGTTGTTCTTATCGATCTCAGAAGAATAAATAAAATTATTATCACAAGATAACTACAAATTATTATTATTATACGGTTATCTCCATGAAGTCAAGACATCGCAGGAAACCCACATTAACCATTATTCACACAATACCACCATTCTCCAAGCAAAGATGTCCACATACTCTTACAACTTCCAGAGAAGATCCTTTATTCTCTCCCTACTCCTCATGTATTTAAAATTTTCTTTTGTCAATCTTATAGAATCCCTTTGGTAACTTATAAGTTTTTATCATGTGCACCTGTCAACTGAACTCTGCAACCAACTTAGTCACTTGTCTGTGAATCCTCTCCACCACTTCATGATTCCAAGAAACCCACTGACCAAATCTATACACAGCAGTCAAGATGTGGCTAAATCATAACTTTATAAAGAGAGATGATAACCTCCTTATATTTAGTCATTGTGCTCTTCAGCAACCAAGTAATACTTTGAGCTATTTTTCTGATTTTTGCAATATGTCATTTGAACTCCAAATCTCAGTCCACCATCACCCCAGATCCCTAGCCTCATCAATTTTCTGTAATCCAGTACTATCAGTATGATGCAAAGTGTCTAATCTTTTTATCCTGCACTTCAGGATAAAAAGATATTTTACATTTTACAATATTAAATTGACAACCATTTATTTAAATCATCCTACAGGATATCTACATCACCTTTATCAATTTTTTCCCTCTCCACTTTTGCATCACCAGCAAATATCTGAATATTCTCCGTTAAATTTTCCATTATATCACTAATGCATAATTTAAAGACTACTATGGTCGCCCTAGTACAGATCCCCAGGATGCTCCACTAGCAATCCTTCCCCTCCATGTGAGGCACCTGCTCATGGTGGAGGGGACTTCCAGTGATACTGGCACTTTTAATTCCTCTTTTTCTTTGCTTTTTTTCCCATGTTCTTCGCTCTACTTCACCTGAGTCATAAACTTTTTTTTTTTTTGCCTGATATATCCCAAAAAATTTCTGCAATTAGATAAACTCCCAATCTCAATGGTTACAACCCCAGAACAGTAGAGAAAATTATGAACCATTTTTCTCCACCCTCTATTAGAAGAAAAGACCTGCAAAGAATTGCCATCCTGTACATTAAAGGTATTTCACATGCATTCTTTGCATCTTAAAGTGGTCTAATATTTTCACAACTTTCAAGCCTATAAATTCAATTAGCTCATTAATACCATCTTCAAAAGATAAAATTCCATCTCTACTGCTACCTAAAGTCTATGAATAGACTCTAGGTAGAAAGAGTCCTGTGCATCTGCAACTTATTCTACTTTGGATAAACAGTCCAATTTGTTTCTGTGTGCCTTTTTTAAAGCAAATCCTACATTTAATCTAAGAAACTAAACAATTTGGATCTAGTAGAATATGGGATTACTAATACTATCTGCATGATCCGTTGGAATGATGGCAAATTACTACGTTGATGGTCCCACAAATATGAGTGTCACTTTAACCATCTTGCACTGGGCAGTGTCTGTACCTATGTAAACCACCTTTAGGAACTCGTTTTAGAGTATGCATGCTGCTTCCACATCGGACAGTCGCATTTTCACAAAGCTTATATGGTATGTTAGTTGAAACTTTTGCAGTAGAATTTTATTTGTATGAGGGTTGTTTGAAAAGTTTGGTAAATTTCCAATAGACGGTGAACAGTTCATTCGTTCATACCAATGTTGGCATATATCATCTATTTCATCACTCCTGGCAAAATTTTAGCCATGTGTGACATGTAGTTTTCATTTGGCAAACATTTAAAATGGCCGTGTTTGCATTTTTCATAAAAATTGAGAAAAATGAGTTTTGTGCAGTGATAAAACACATTTATTTGAAGAGGTGGATGGCTGTGCAGATCAAAGCCAAGTTAGATGCAGTTCATGGGGACTCTGCACCAGCATTAAAAATAATCTTTAATACTGGTGCATCATAAGTCCATCGAAGATGAACGTGCTCCGGGCACCTGACTGAGGTCACTATGAAGGAAATGATTGACAAAATCCATGGTATCGTTATGGAAGACCGCCAGGTGAAAGTGCGTGAGATTGCTGAGATTGTAGGCATCTCAGCTGAGCGGGTATATAATATCCTGCATGAAAAATTGCACATGAAAAAGCTGTGTGCGCAATGTGTGCCACAATTGTTGACTATTGATCAAAAACGCATGCGAAAAGACATTTCAACGCAGTGTTTGGCGATGTTTAATCACAATTTGCAGAAATTTTTACATTGATTCGTGACTGTAGATGAAACTTTGATCCACCTGAGTCCAAGCAGCAGTCAAAGCTGTGGACAATGCCCAGTGAAAAAGCACCAAAAACAGTGAAAGCTGTTTTGTGAGCTGAGAAGTTGTTGGCCACTGTTTTTTTGGGATTCCCAAGGAATTCTCAATAACAAGACAATAACAGGAGTCTATTATGCGTTGTTGTTGGACCATTAAAAAGAACTGAAGAAAAAACAGTCAAGATTGGTGCACAAAAAAGGTGCTCTTTCATCAAGAAATGCTCCGTCCCACATATCGGCGTTGCAATGTCAAAATTGCACGAATTGAGGTTCGAATTGGTCCCACATCCACCATATTCTCTGGACTTGGCCCCATATGACTTCTTGTTCCCAAACTTAAAAATTTGGCTCAGTGGGAAAAATTTTCATCGAACGAGGATGTCATCAAGGCTGTCAATGACTATTTTGCACAATTTGACAAATCCTACTTTTCAGATGGAATGAAAAAAATTGACAAAATTTTTTCATCCCATCTCTCTGGACCAAACTCACTGGACCAAATGTGTAGACCTTGATGGTAACTATGTTGAGAAATAAAGGTGATTTTTTCCATAAAAATGTGTTTAACTTATTTTTTTACCAAACTTCAAATAACCCTTGAATAGCATTTGTGAAGTGTCTTGATGACATTGAATATTTCAAATTGATTTCAAGATATATATATATATATATATATATACATACACAGGCAGTCCTCGACTTACAATGATTCACACTTACGACGGCCAAATATTATTAAAAATTCTCTAATTTAACTTTGCCGCCTGCATATACATACATATATCACATTTTGTATACATCCGCTTGGTTATCTGAGTGGTTATATGCCTCGCAACCATATGACTGGGAAAGGAGTGTCCTAGGTTCTATTCCCATCGCCGATGTAAAGAGCTTAAGGATCTTTCTCAGACGTAGACAAGTTAGCCAGTCTTGGGCATGGACTGCAGGGTTTTTCCTCCAGCAAGTAGGCAAACCGGCCCCGTGAACACACGCAGCTACAGGCATAGGGCTAGCCACGGGACAGGTACGGCTTAGACGGGCTACAGAGAGCTCCGTAATAGGCCACTAGGCCTAATACCTGAAGGGAAGAAGAAGACTTTTGTATACTCGTTGCAGCGTCACCATTTGTCGACAAACAAAGCCTATCACCAATATCCAATAGCTGCTGCTATGATTCACCCACTTCTAACTTATCACAGTCTTTGGCACATTAGTTGCTAATCAGCTGTCGCAGTGTTCGTTCTCTCGTTGCAATTTTTGTATCTCGTTGTAACCCTATCATGTCCAGTAAGAGAAGTAATACTACTGATGAAAATTCCAACATAAAAAAGAAGGCATGGAAAGCTTTAAGTTTAGATGTTAAAATGAAGGTGATTAAAGCATGGCAAAGGAAAGAAAGTCTGTGAAATAGCATGAGAAGAATAACTATCAAATTCAACTGTTTCAACAATTATAAAGATAAATCAAGAATAATGGAGGCAGTTAATAAGAAATGTACAATTTTAATGAAAAAAAGAAGGGTAAATTCATGAAATGGAGAAGCTTTTAATGATATGGATAGATGATCAAATCAACAAGAATATTCCTCTCAGTTTATTTATGATTCAAACAAAAGCATGCAGCCTATTTGATAAAGGTTGGTATTATCGATTTAAAAGCTGATTTAACTTACATAACATACGAATGATGGGAGAAGCTACTAGTTCTGATTTTGAAACTGCCGAAATTTTCAAGAAAAATCTGAAAACACATCAAACATGGTGATTTTTGATATGTGTTTATGTATTTTTTTTCTTTCTTATTTTGTATTTATGTATTTATATGTATATGTGCTAATAAATATTTTATAAATGTTTATGTAAGTTTATACAATTTTAACCATTTTAAGGTAAATAGAAACCTAACTTATGAAAATATAACAGAAATCAAACAAATTAAGAATTTAAAAAAAGTCCTCAACTTACGACGGAGTCATTGGAATGGAACTCCGTAAGTGTGTGTGTGTGTGGCAAAGGTTGGTCGATTGGTAGCGCCTCTGCTACTAATGGCTCAGTTAAGTAAGTTTAAGTGCGGTTAGTAGTTGGAGGGGGACCAATCGTTCGATGCTGTTGGCACACTCTCCCTCGATGAGTCTTTGGACTCCCTGGAGGTCTCAAATAATAATAATAATAATAATAATAATAATAATAATAATATATATATATATATATATATATATATTTTTTCTCCTCTCATAAATTGTGCACATTCTGTACCCAGTGACTACATTATAAACGTGTGTTATATATATTTTCATCATCAAATTCCTGACATGTATCCTCAAGGGGTGTACAGGATATGACGATAGAACCACATGAAAAACTTGCATTATTACTAACTTCCTATCAACAATTTTATAAATCTGTTATCAACGTTATCAGATCTTATATTTCTGTCTTCTAAGACACTTTTACTGTATCAATCCATCTATATCTTGGTCTTCCTGTGGGTCTTTTTCCACAGAGAACACTTGTTTTGCTAATTGTTCCTCGACCATTCTGTTTAAGTGACCATACCTCCTGAGAGAAGCTCTGATAACACATTCTTGGATGCTAACAATGTCAAGTTCTTTCCTAATATCCTCATTTATAATATGATATTGCCATTAATGCCATCTATTCACACTCCTAATCTTTCTCAGGCTCACTCATATCTATGATCTCTATTCTTTGGTCAAGTTTTACTTCTGACCCAGCTCTCAGATCCCTAAGTTTAAAATGGTTTGAACACTGTCTTGTATACAGCTAATTTAGTGTTTTGACTAATTTCTCACTTATTCCACATAAATTTATTCAGTTAACTTCCTACCAAACCGGCTTGATTGATTCTGTTGTCTATTTCTATATTTAATTGACCATCTTCTCTCATCATCTGCATAAAGTGAAGAGCTGAGAACATCTCCAGTTTTGATATCATGTTTAATACTGCTTTCCTCCATGATGTGATCCATATAGATCAGAGGGGATAATGTACATCCTTGCCTGGCACCAGATTAACATCAAATCTTCTTCCTGAATTTCCTTCAATTCCAACTGCTCACAACTCAAAGACTAAGCATTGCTTCTTATAATACCCCATCAACACCATAAATGTAGCATTTTGATTAGATTTTCTCTTGGCACCTTGTCATATGCCTTTTGCAGGTCTGCAAAACTATGATAGTGCACAGGATATGATAGCACTACATAAAAAATTAATTTACATCATTACTAACTTCCTATCTACAATTTTCCTCCAAATCAGAGTGTTATCTGTCAAGACTCAAACAATATCAGGTCTTATATTTCTATCTTGTAAGGCACTTTTCACTGTATCAATCCACCTATATCTTGGTCTTCCTCTGGGTCGTTTTCTCTGCCAAGTTGGCAGAGAACACTTGTTTTGCTAATCTTTTTTCTCCTATTCTGTTTAAGTGACCATACCACCTGAGATCAGCTCTGCTAATGCATTCCTGGATGCTGTTATTGTCAGGTTCTTTCCTTATATCCCTTCTTTTAATATGATGTTGCCACTGATGCCATCTGTTCATCCCTCTAATCTTTCCCAGGACTCTCATATCTGCTGTCTCTAGTCTTTTGTCATCATCATCATCATCAAATTCCTGCCATGTACCCTCAAGGGGTGTACAGGATATGACAGTACTACATGAAAAAATTACATCATTACTAACTTCCTATTTACAATTTTCCTCCAAATCAGTCTGTTACTTGTCAAGACTCCAACATTATCAGATCTTATATTTCTATCGTCTAAGGCACTTTGTACCGTATCAATCCACCTATATCTTGGTCTTCCTCTGGGTCGTTTTCCTGCCAACCTGGCAGAGAACACTTGTTTTGCTAATCTTTCCTCTCCCATTCTATTTAAGTGACCATACCATCTGAGATTAGCTCTGCTAACGCATTCCTGGATGCTGACGATGTCAAGTTCTTTCCTAATATCCTCATTTTTAATATGATATTGCCATTGATGCCATCTGTTCACGCCTCTAATCTTTCTCAGGACTCTCATATCTGCAGTCTCTAGTCTTTGGTCAAGTGTTTTACTTCTGACCCAGCTCTCAGATCCATAAGTTAAAATTGGTTTGAACACAGTCTTGTATACAGCTAATTTAGTGTTCCGACTAATTTCTCTCTTATTCCATATGAATTTATTCAATTGACTTCCCACGATACCAGCTTTGCTGATTCTGTTGTCTATTTCTATATTTAGTTTACCATCTTCAGTAAAAATTGTGGCTAAGTAGCTGAAATGTTTTACTTGTTCCACAGGTTCTCCATTCACAACACAGTTGACATTTTCAATGATTCTGCCTATTTTCATTGTCTTTGTCTTTTTATTGCTGACCTTCATACCATATCTATTACAACAGCTATTCAATTTAGTCAGAGAATCTTGCAGACTTGTAGCGGATTTATTTAGAAGTATAACATCATCCGCATAAAGCAAAGAGCTGACATTAACATCTCCAATTTTGATATCAGGTTTAATACCACATTCCTTCATAATGTGATCCATATAGATAATGAATAACAGAGGGGATAATGTACATCCTTGTCTCACACCAGATTTAACATTAAACCATCTTCCTGAACTTCCTTCAATTCTAACTGCTGACTCACAACTCAAATAAAGACTAAGTATTGCTTGATATAATGCCCCATTGACACCATATAACTGCAGCGTATTGAATAGCTTCTCTCTTGGCACCTTGTCATATGCCTTTTCTAAATCGACAAAACTTAAATACAGATCTTTGTTATATTCCCATGCTTTCTCGACTATTTGTCGTAAAGTGAAGATCTGATCTTGACAGCCTCTATTTGGCCTGAATCCAGCTTGTTCTTCACCAAGCTTTTCTTCCACAATTCTTCTCAACCGTTTCTCAAGTATACTTGCATAGATCTTGCCGGGAACACTCAGTAGGGAAATACCTCTGTAATTCTCACATTCAGTCTTATTTCCCTTTTTATATATGGGTACTATGAGAGCTTTACTCCAATCATCGGGAATTCGTCCCTCTGTCCAGGCTTTCTGAACTATGCAGTGCAGCCACTGTAAGACTCTTATACCACCATACTTCAGCATTTCTGGTCGAATATCATCTACTCCTGCTGCCTTTCCACATTTCAAGCCTTTGATGGCTTTTTCTACTTCAAGTATGGATATGTATTCCTGACTGCATGCCTGGTCAGTGTTTTTTACCACTGTGCTGTCATCACTGCTTGTTTCATTTAGCAGTTTTTCAAAGTAATTACTCCATACTTCAAGGATATCTTTTTCTCCCCGTTTTCATTTCACCTTTATCATCTCTAATTCCTTTTACAACACTCTTTCCTCCATTCCTAAGCTTCTTCAACAACCTCCAGAATATTTTGCCACCTTCTTGATATTTATTTTCTATATTCTTGCCAAAGTCCTCCCATGACTTTTGTTTAGCTAGTTTTACACACTGTTTAGCTTTCTTACATTTGTCTCTGTATTCTGTAAGAGTAAAAGCTGACTTATTTGCCAGGAACTTTTGATATGCTTTCTTCTTTTCCTTCACTGCCTCTTTAACTTCCTGTGTCCACCAGGGAGTTCTGATTTTTTTATCCTTGCACACAACCTCACCACATGCCTCTCTGGCAGAATCAATCAATGTTTCCTTCAGAGTTTGCCACTGAATCTCCAAGGTTTGATTCCTGTTCTCAAACTCTTTCATTTTCTTTTCAATAATATTTCTGTATTTTAGTCTACAGTTCACATCTGAGAGCTGCTCAACTTTTATTCGCTTTAAAACTTTCTTACATGTTATTCTTTTCAATATGAAATTCAATTTTATCCTGCTCAAGACTAAATAGTGATCACTTCCAATTTCAAATCCTCTGTACACTCTGGTGTCCTGCACCAGGGAGAAAACATCACTATCAACAATAACATAGTCAATGAGACTTTTCTTATTCCTAGCCTCTTCTCTCCATGTGAATTTGTGCACATTTTTGTGTTGGTACATGGTGTTAGTAATAACCAGTCCATGTCCTGAGCAGAAATCCAACAGATATTTGCCATTATTATTAGCTTTGCTCTTTTCTCCAAATTTTCCCAAAATATTTTTGTATGTATCACAATCATTTCCTACTCTACTATTTAGATCCCCGACAAGGACCAACTTTTCCTTTTTCATTGTGTCAGTTGCTTTTTCTAAAGCCTCAAAAAATTCCTCCACTTCTACCTTAGTAGAACCTTCTGTGGGACCATAGGCACAAATAAGTCTCATTGTCCAGTTCCCCATTCTCATATTTGCCCACATTACTCTACTTGAGACTGACTGCCATTCAAGAAGATTAGCCTCGTATTTTGTGTTGAATACTATGGCTACTCCTTCTTTTCCTTGATTGTCATTGCCTGAATATAACATTTTGTATTTATTGCTCAGAAAGACCTCACCAGTTTTGGTCTTTTTTGTTTCAGTCACCCCTATTATGTCGATCTGGTACTTATCTAATTCCTCTGCTAGCTCCATTTCTTTGCCATTCAGGCTTCTTACGTTGATAGTACCGATCTTTAACTCTGGTGATGTTGAGTTGGGGTTTGTTTTGATATTTGTTCCAGTAGCTGACTTTTCGCTGTTCGCCCTGGTTCCCTGGCGAAAACAACGGGGGCCTTGTTTAACCGGGCGACGCCCCAGCCGGCATGAAATTTTGTCATGTTGTACCATCATTTTTTATTTTGATTTAACCAATAAGAATACAATTTGGTCGGCTAAATCCCAAATTGCCAGCCCATCCTCGTTCGTTCAGTATCAAAGTAGATACCCAACAGGGTGCACCACGAGAAGGTGAGGATTGGACATTAGGTCAGAAGCCCTGGTCGGTTCTCCGCATTCCTTTAAAGGCTATGTGGAGGTCTCCTCTCAGTTATACAGCTTTGACCCTTAAGCACCCCCTAGTCTTTTGTTAGGTGTTTTACTGCTGACCTAGCTCTCAGATCCATAGGTCATAATTGGTTTGAACACTGTATCGTATACAGCTTATTTAGTGTTTTGACTAATTTCCCTCTTATTTTATATAAATTTATTCAATTGACTTCCTACCATACCAGCTTTGCTGATTCTGTTGTCTCTTTCCATATTTAATTTACCATCTTCACTAAAAATTATACCTAAGTAGCTGAAATGTTTTACTTGTTCTGTAGGTTCTTCTTTCACAATGCAGTTGACATTTTCAATCC
Source organism: Typopeltis vanoorti (assembly GCF_054136105.1). Classification (NCBI taxonomy): domain Eukaryota; kingdom Metazoa; phylum Arthropoda; class Arachnida; order Uropygi; family Thelyphonidae; genus Typopeltis; species Typopeltis vanoorti. Next base: position 3,166,999 of record NC_143558.1, read on the forward strand.
TTCTGCCTATTTTTTATTGTCTTTGTGTTGTTATTGCTGACCTTCATGCCATATCTATTGCAACAGTTATTCAGTTTAGTCAGGGAGTCTTGCAGATTTCTTTAGAAGTATAACATCATCTGCATAAAACAAAGAGCTGAGATTAACATATCCAATTTTGACATCAGGTTTAATACCACTTTCCTTCATAATATGATCCGTGTAAATAATGAATAACAGAAAAGACAGTGCACATTCTTGTCTGACAGCAGATAAGGATGGGCATTGTCTGCTGTGCATTAAACTGTATTCTTCTACTTCCTTGAATTCTAATTACTGACTTCTCAAATAAAGACTAAGTATTGCTTGATATAATGCCCCACTGACACCCTATAACTAACATTATGAATAGCTTCTCTCTTGGCACCTTGTCATTTGCCTTTTCCAGATGTACAAACTTAAATACAGATCTTTGTTATATTCCTGTGATTTCTCGACTATTTTGTCGTAAAGTGAAAATCTGATGGTGACAGCCTCTATTTGGCTGGAATTCCAGCTTGTTGGCTGAGTGGTTAGTGTATCCGCTCTCCAGCCAAACAGCTGCGGGTTCGAATTCTGCCGTAGGCATGGATGTTTGTTTGTGAAAATACTAGTGGTGGTGGTCGGCAGTAGATGCCATTGGTGTAGATGATGAAGGTAGTGGCAGCTGGTGGAGTGGTGGAGACGGAGAGTTGTAGAGCAGGTACCCTCTCTCGATGAGTCTCTGGACTCCCTCGAGGTGTTATGTAATAATAATATCTTACCAGGAACACTCTGTAGAGAAATACCTCTGTAATTTTCACATTCAGTTTTATTTCCCTTTTTATATATGGGTACTATGAGAACTCTTCATCCCTCAAGCAGGCAAACCGGTCCGAGGACACACGAATTACACTCAGGAATACTGATCCAGCCATAGGTTGGATTTGTCAGCCTATGCGAGTTCGGGAGCCCGGTTAAAATTTGGGAGGACTAGATGGTACTGTGAAAAGGGGGAACACTGTATCATCACACGGAATTTATTTATTCATCTCTAATTCCTTTTACTTTTCTCCATTTCTGAGCTTCTTCAACAACCTCCAGAATATCTTGCCACCTTCTTGATATTTATTTTCTATGTTCTTATGAAAGTCTTCCCATGACTTTTGTTTAGTTAGTTTTACACAATGTTTAGCTTTCTTACATTTGTCTGTATTTTCTAAGAGCACAATCTGACTTATTTGCCAGGAACCTTTGATATGCTTTCTTCTTTTCTTTCACTGCCTCTAACTTCCTGTGTTCACCATGGAGTTCTAATTTTTCTATCCTTACAGACAACCTCATCACATGCCTCTCTGGCTGAATCAATCAGTATTCTCCTCAGGACTTGTCACTGAATCTCTAAGGTTTGGTTGCTGTTCTCAAACTCTTTCATCTTTTCTTGAATGATGTTTGTACATTTTAGTCTACGGTTCACATCTGAGAGCTGCTCAACTTTTATTCACTTTAAAACTTTCTTACATGTTCTTATTTTCTGTATGAAATTAAATTTTATCCTGATCAAGACTAAATGGTGATCACTTCCAATTTCAGATCCTCTGTACACTCTGGTGTCCTGCACCAGGGAGAAACACCACTGTCAACATAGTCAATGAGACTTTTCTTATTGTATGCCTTTTCTCTCCAATGTGAATTTGTGCACATTTTTATGTTGAAACATGGTGTTAGTAATAATCAATCCATGTCCTTAGCAGAAATCCAATAGGTATTTGCCATTATTATTAGCTTTGCTCTTTTCTTCAGATTTTTCCAAAATATTTTGTATGTCTCACAATCACTGCCTACTCTGCTATTCAGATCCCCAAAAAGAATCAACTTTTCCTTTTTCATTCTGTGAGTTGCTTTCTCTAAAGCCTCAAAAATTTCCTCCACTTCTAACATAGCAGAACCTTTGGGATCATAGACACAAAGAAGTGTTATTGCCCTGTTCCCCATTCTGATATTTGGCCACATCACCCTACTTGAGACTGCTTGCTATTCGAGAAGATTAATCTCTTATTTAGTGTTGATTACTATGGCTACTCCTTCTTTTACTTGATTGTCATTGCCTGAATATAATATTTTGCATTTATTGTTCAGAAAGATCTCGCCACTTTTTGTCTTTTTTTGTTTCTGTCACCCCTATTATGTCGATCTGGTATACTCATCTAATTCCTCAGCTAGCTCCATTTTTTTAACCATTCAGGCTTCTTATGTTGATAGTACCAATCTTGAACTCTGATGATGTTGAGTTGGGGTGCATTTTTGGATTTGTTCCAGTAGCTTTTTGCTGTTTGCCCTGGTTACGTGGCAAAAATAATGGGGGCCTTGTTTATCCTAGAGATGCCCCAGGTGGCATGAAATTCTGCCATGTTGTGCCATCATTCTATATTTTGGTTTAAGCCAATAAGAATACAATTTGGTAAGCTAAATTCCAAATTCCAGCCCATCCTTGTTTGTTCAGTATCCAGGTAGATACCCAACATGGTGCACCACGAGAATGTGAGGATTGGACATTAGGTCAGAAATCTTGGTCAGTTCCCTACATTCCTTTAAAGGCTGTGTGGAAGTCTCCTCTCAGTTATACAGCTTTACTGTTCACTTTACAGCATTCCTGTTCTCAAACTCTTTAATTTTTCTTCTTGAATAATGTTTGTATCTTTTAGTCGACAGTTGAGATCTGAGAGCTGCTCAAGTTTTATTCACTTTAAAACTTTCCTACATGTTCTTCTTTTCAATATGAAATTCAATTTTATCCTGCTCAAGACTAAATGGTGATAAAGTTCTTATTGACAGCGTCTTATTAGTTGTTAAGATGAATAACTCTTTACTTTCAGTTCAACATATTAATGAACATATGGAAAAGTATGTTCAACTCCCAGACAGCTGGCGTTTCTGGAAACAATCAATTTAATTCTTGAAAATGACATGTTTGAGCAGATTTCCACACCGTAACCATTGATGAAAGCACTGATATAACAGTTAACAAATGTCTCATTCTCTATTTTAAGTTTAGACCTAAAGATTGTAATGAATATGAAAACATATTTTGGCAGAATAATTCAGTTGCAGACATGTGATGCCTCCTCCATTGTGTTAGCTATTAAACAGTTTTAATCAAGAAAAGAAACTTGATCTCCAAAAAATGGTGTCACACGACTTACTTGGTGATGGTAATAATACACACACTTAGAATCCTATCTAGTACAGTCGGTATCATGTTGGCCTCGCATGTGCAAAGTCCCAGGATCGAGTCCTGTCCAAGACCTGTGAATCATCATGTGAAACTAGGGAGGCTACTGCAGTGTGTGGGAACACGGTGGGGAGTTGGGGTGACCTGGCTGACATCCCATTGACACCAGAAGGTAAAGAGTGAACCAAAATTGTTTAACTTTTTGCTTAAATGATCGGTATGGTGACTTGTATGGATGTGCACATACTTTTCAAAAGAAGGCAAATTTTCTGCGCACACTCACAGCAAAAAATTAGAGGGAACATTTATTTCTACCATGCCTAAATGAATCACCTGATCAACATTATTAGGTCATTGGATTTGCCCCTCCTCCCAGTTATTTATTGAGCTACGAAATTTATACAGTGGCTGTTTATTATTGGTTAGTTATTTATACTTTGCAAACAATTCTCTTTTCCTCTCCTCGTTAGTTTTTTTTTTTAAATTATGCCATCATAAATGCATAATGTGTATGTCTGGAATTTATATGATCACATAATATTCGTTTGCCAGTAACGAAAATATTTCTATTCACTTGTTCATTCTCTCCTATATATTTCCCTTTCTCACATGGCTTATTAATGATGGTTAACATATTTATACCTTTTAGTAATTCAGATATACCAACGAAATATAGCATTCTCCTTCATTGTTTTCTAATATATCCTAAAACAAACACATTAATTTCCCACCACCCTACACAGATTTGGTTAGAATCAAAAAAACTGTCATACGTTGAAAAATCTGGGAAATTATTTTTAAGAACTGTACTGTTTTATTATATATACACATTATTATTATTCGTGACACCTCCAAGGAGTTCGAAGACTCATTGCAGGAGGACACCTACAACTGTCTCAACCACTACACTGAACCTCTACTATGAATCATCTCTATCAACGCCATCTACCGTCCACCACTACCATAACTAGTTTTTTGTCTGTAAATTGTGTGTGTTCTAAAGGGCCGATTTGTCTGTATGCGGGATAAAAAAACGCGAGTTTCCCGAGAGAAAAACCCTGCTACCTCCGTATGAGATCAGCTAACTCACCTTCGATTGAAATCGTCCAGATAAAGATTCCTCCCGTCGCGACGAGAATCGAATTTAAGCCTATTCCAATCGAAGGGGGCAATGTACCGTTGTTCTTCCAATTGCACTATGGAGGCGCTTATGCCTCAAGGTTTTCTTTTTTAATTGTGTGCATACTTCAGTTCATCCTAATAGCATCAGTTTTTTTACCTGGCTATCTCCTGACCACATATAAGGAAAGATTCCATTCTTCATCCATATACCTTCAGTTGTTTATTTTATTTTATTTTTTGATTTCCAACTACATTGCATTGGTGATACGTGAACAGAAATATGTCATTAATCAATCATAATTTTTCTCCAGGCTGCATCTGTGAATAATCTACTCTAAACTTGTGCTCCCACATTTTATCATTACTGCAGGTGTTTTTCATTCAAATTAATCATTAAACGGAAGTCTTAACAGCAGGTACTAAGGAGCCGATTACTTCTGCACAACCTGTAAGCGCTTAGAGAGTGCATTAATTCAGTTATCTTTCCAGTTAAAAATCAGCCACATGTAAATGCCCACTATACTTGCCATACAAAGCAAAGATGGCAGCGATAAAAGTTCAATGACAAACACACACGCTGTGTCCTACCAATGCAGTGCCGTCGATTGCTGACAAATCCACAAAGTGCCATAGTTGTAAAATTTGTGTCACTGATTAAAAAAGGGTATATTGTGAGAGTTCAGTTGCCACTGGCTACATACTTCCTTCACAAAAACAGATGAATCAGTGCACAAGCTATTTATCGACCTCTAGCCCTTTCTCTATTCGCTGTGCCTCCTTTCTGTAAAACAGCTCCTGAACTTAGGCAAATGAATTGAAAACTTCAAACACCACATTGCTATTAATGAAACTTTTTCCTCCAAAATACGAGCACTGGAAACTAAGCTCGAACTTACTGACATCAGTGCTGCCATGCAAGTTCACCTTGCCTGCAAATGAACTCTGTGACTAATCGCATCAATGGTACATGACTCGATGGAGGCCAAAAACAAAAAAAAATTCAATACCGTTATTTTGAACTTTCCCATGGAAAAGGGGAAAATCTCTGAAAAGACATCAACAAATTAGTAGAAGAATGCAACATCGATTCTAAAAATATTGTTAGGTGCCATCATTTTGGACCCATAAATAAAAGAAGGGATGGAATGAACCTTCCATGCCTCATCAAAGTGACTTGTGACATGCCGACAAGCACATCTAAATTAAAAAAAGCAATCAACAAGTTCAAAGACCCTTGTCCCCCAATCATGTATACTCGAACAGACCTGACATTTGCACACAGAGAACAAGGATGCCATCTTTAAAGAGAACTTAAAGAAAGCGTTAAAATGGAGATGCCAGTTGGATCATCAACTATAAACAAGTTAAATTAGTGCAGAAATCAAGTGATGCCACCGTGGATACCAGTATCAGGCACTGCATAAGAAATGTGCAATACCCTTGCAGTCAAACATATGCCTCACAGAACATATCCACTTCACACATCCATGGCCTAAACTCCAACCTTAATCGTGTCCATCACCATCTTTAGTCTACCAAACCCTGCCTAATCTTTCTATGACAGAAACTCTTACCTCCTCCACCAGCACTATTCATCTCAACTTTCCGAACCACACACTCTTTAACTCCTTTCAACCCACTAATGGCAGTTGTGCATACATCCACTCTGACAAACCTTGCCAGAGAGCACCCAACCTAAAATTTGGACTTTATTTGATTGAAAATATCCATTCCCCGCTCAGTCAAATTCATTTGCTGTCTCTATCGCTCCCCTAATGCAGCCGACTACTCTGAGCTCTTTGATTTCCTCTCCTTAAAAATTGATTTTCTCCAGTCCTACTTTCCCAACAGCAAAATCATCCTCCTAGGAGATTTAATGTTTACAACAACAACTGGCTTTCTTCCTCCAGTTGTACAGATCTTGCAGGCAGAGATGCTCTCTTCCTCACCAACAACCCTTCCAAATACACAGTGAATGTAGTGGGCCCCCTAAGTAATTCTGACCACAATCTAGTGCTCCCCCCCCCCCCCATGCAACAACATTACACAGTCACTTCCATACAAGAGTAGTTTGGCATTATAACAGTGCCAAGTGGGACAGCCTCCACAACTTCTATGCCTCATTCCCATGGTTGGACTATTGCTTCCTGTCTTCCAACCTAAACATATGCACTGAACTTATCACCAAAGTAATCTTTGATAAGTTCAGTGCCTGGTTCTCCAAAAGATATTCCAAGGCTGTACTGTATATACTCTCTTACTCCACTGGTATCTATCCCACAGGCTGGAAACTGGCCCATATTCAGCCCATTCCCAAGAAGTGTGACAAGTCACCGTCATCCAGCTACCACCTATCTCACTCACCTCAGTCCTGTCTAAAGTAATGGAAAAAATCTTGCAGCTTCTCACATTCACTCCCCACATGAAATTCCCAACTCCTACACTACCTGGAAGGCATTCACCTAATAAACAATTGCCAATATGGATTCCTTCGCTGCCGATCTATGGGAGATTTGCTCACATATGTTGCCCATCTATGGACAAATGCCATGGAGAAGTTTGGCGAATCTCAAGTGGTTGCACTTGATAAGTGCTTGAACAGATCTGGCACAAAGGCTTACTAAGCAAACTACCATCATTTGGTCTATCTCAGAACTTCTATAGGGATTGCGAGTTTTTTTTCTGGATGCACACTGTGTGTGATGGTGGATGGTTCCTTATCCTCTCACCAACCCTTGTCCTGCTATACCTCCAACTAGTAGTGAGCTGTGGAAATTTTAACAAAGGGCTCGCATCGTCTAGAAAAAAAAAAAAAAGGCTAACTTAGCCCTTAATACTTATATTGTGATTTTGTGGAACTTCTGACAGATATGATAATTCCTGTAGGATATCAATCATTAATGCTAGATCTTTTAAAAATTCCAAATTGAGAAGTCGGTTTTAAAAGCCCGTATATTCATCATTTGATGCAAAATGCGTGCATAAAGCTGGTTAATTTCCCTACACACCAAGAGCTGTTCGTAAACTGCAAGCTACTCATCGTGGTCCAAACAAACAATCGATCTTTAAAATTTCGATACCAAGGTCTTTTGCAATCGTATTTCATTCTCGTTGATTTTTTGTGGATTGATGATGAAAAGCATATAATTTATCCATAAATATTTCAAAATGATTTATTTCTTTAATGTTTTTTTATCAATGAGCTATGCAATGCCAAATCACAATGTTGGGAAATCTTTATGGAAGTTTGATTGCACCTGATTTGTTTCCTAACATTACACTAGCTCCATCAGAACAAAATGCAATGACATGATATTTTAAATAGTTATCAGAAAATCCATATGAATTTAAAGTAGCAATTATACTAACATGTATACATTCTGCAGTGGTATTTTTTAGTTCTACAAGATTATTAAACAAGAAGAACAAGGGGCTCGCAAATTTGAGAAAAATTTAACAAAAAGCTCATGTGAGCCCCTTATAGCTCACCACTGCCTCCAGTCCTATACACAGTTTTGCAGATGACAGCATATTGCACTCCTACCTTTCATTTGATAAACCTCTCTCTACACAACTCACCTCAACCTACAGTACATCAACCACACTTCCCTCATTTCTGATCTCCAAGCCATCCTCCAATGGGGTTCAGATAACTTCGTCAATTTCAGTGCTAATAAAACCCAGCACTGTCTTATTTCTCTAAAAAAAAAAACCATTTTCTCCTGGTATTCTTTTTTGACAATACCCAAATTTCCAGACAATTTGAGATTTCTCTTCTTGGAATTACCCTGACATCAAGCCTCTCCTAACATAAACACATCACAGCCATTGCATCCTGAGCATCTAAAAAACTAGGATTTCTCTTTTGTTCAAGATGTTACTGCGCCTTGTCCAAATCACAAATTCGCCATGCTATTGAATACTGCTCTCACATATGGGGCCCATAAAAGCTCCCTCAAAATGCTTGACTCAATACATAGGAGAGCAATTAGAAATTAATGACTCAGCTCACTCCCCCCCCCCCCTCCACTTTCACAAAAAACATTTGGTTTCCACAATATGTGTATTCTACAATTATTTCCATGGGAAATGTTCATCTGAAATAGCATCGCTAATTCCACCAATTAGTACTATGCGCGTTGGAACACGTGCAGCTGCTGCTCAACATCCCTTCACAGTGCACCTTAAAACCCACAGAACAAGTTTTTTTCCTTCTCCTTCATCTCTGCAACTGCTGTACTGTGGAACAGTCTTAAGCTGTTCTACATTTGATTTAAATGATTATATAATCATTTAAATTGAATGTAAACAAGTTCCTCCTTTCCCAACCTGTATTATTTATACAGGATGAATAATGCACAGTTATCTCTCAGTAAACATGTGGAGTTGCACTGGAAAAAGTAGAGGAAGAAAAGGATCTTGGGGTGATAGAAATTTGAAATCCAGAGGACATATTGCAAAGATTGTGAAGACATCTCAGAGGATTGCTGTAATATTGAGAAAGACATTGACCACACGAGATAAGATTTGCAGTCCCATTTTATAAAGCTTTGATCAGACTACATCTGAATTTCCCTGCTCATGATATCAGGACTACAATCTTAATTATGAGTATAGACTGAGGGAATGCAGACTGCAGAGTTTGGTGGATATAAGACAAAGGTGACAGCATGGGGGATATAATTGAAACATTTAAGCTGTTGAAGTTATCGTATTAACACTGAGGAGATTTTTGCAGATTGATATTGCATGGTAAATTAATAAAAAGTGAGTAGTGGGATAAGAAGTAAATTTTTTGCATAATTGTAGGAGAATGGAATGCATCGCCTAAAAGTGCAAATGGTGGTGGTAAGTTCAAGGAGTAGTACAATAGAATTTTTATTGACTCCACAGAGGTTAAGAAAATAAGTGAAATGCATAAACAGTGATTTTCCTTCTTCATGTTTTCCTCTTCTCCAGCTCAAAAATATCTGGTGGCAAGTTTTTTATGTCCCACTCATACAATGCTTATTGGAACATTGCTGGTACTATTATGGGTGGGTGAGGTTAGATAATCTGGAATCCTGCTCTGGAGACCAAACATGGAATTTTCACCTTACTTCATGCCTTTGGTAAGCAGAATAGTGGTTTCATGTTAGATGATGCAATTCATGTCCCATCGAAAGACTCATTAAACATCCATACCTATGGTGAGATTCAAACTTGCAGCCTTTTTGGTTGGAGAGTAGATGTGGTAACCACTTAGTCAACCAGGCCTGCAGATGGAATAATATATGAGAAATACATCTGTTGAACTGTTATATGTAAAATAACCTAATGTGTAATGATGAAATTCATTATTACTAGTTATTACTTATGAATGCTTGCTATTTTTAGTTTTTATTCAATGATATGACTCTTGATCATTGTATTTTTATAGATGACTTTTACTCATTTAAATGTTTAATACTTATTCCACATTTTAATTTGATAATTTTTTTTTTTTTTTGCAAATATTTCCAGCTGTCTTCTTCGAACAAAAAGATTTTGATAAAAGCATTCAAGAATGTGAAAAGGCAATAGAAATTGGTCGTGAAAACCGAGCAGATTTCAAGATTATTGCTCGGTAAGACACTAATAAGCAAAAATTGATGTATAAATTATAATCCTTGTGATGAGCTATAAAGAGAATTATAAGAATTTTCATGAAGTTTTTCATTTTACTTTAAAATTTCAGAGCTTATTCCCGTATGGCTGGGTCTTATGCAAAACTGAAGAAATGGGAAGAAGCAAGGACATACTATCGAAAGTCATTAACAGAGCATAGAACACCTGACACTTTGTCCAAGTTATCAGAGGTATGATGCAGTTCACTGTCATCTGTTAGTACCAATTTTTAATTGCTTATTTACAATTATAATATACCTTAATTATTCGTTTTCTAACAATTCCTGAAATGGATCTCCCAATGCATATAGCTTTGGTTTTAATAGAATCTTGTCACGATTAGTGGCATGCTTGCCCACCCCAAGCTCAGAGGACAAGATGATTTGTCCCTCCTCATTACAAACTTGTTAATATTATATTATTTTTTACTTCAGATGTCTGGTCACAGTAACTGCTCCAGCCTTTGTATGATAATATCTTTTATTATTATTATTATTATTATTGGGAAAGTATGGAACAACAAAAACAAAATGAGAATATAACAAGAATTTGCTTAGTTTATTTTTCCGTTTAATTGGGCCAGCCAGTAACTTCTACCACATGGAGTTAAAAAATATTACATAATCTTGCTTCGAAAATTTAGATCAAATGACATCTTCAATGCCGACAAAATGGGGCTATTTTATTGTGCCAAATTGGATGGCTCCCTTTGTTATAAACACGCTACACTGTGTGGATCGATAATGCAATGGATCATTGACAGTGTTATGCTGTTCAGATGTGTCAGTAACTGATAAATGAAACTCTTAGTTATTGGAGGAAGAGCCTTGATGTTTAAAGCGATTAGGGTGGAGAGTTTAAGTTAAGTACCATGCAAACAGAAATGTGTGGGTAACATCTGAATTTTTTAAGAATTGGCTTATGAGTTGGGTCACAGAATTACAATGGAAATCAAGATTTTACTGGTTCTTGATAGTTGCTAAGGAGATCAATGCAAAAGTTAATCTTTTACAAGAAATACAGCTTATGGCTGATAATTGGTGAGAAATAAGCAACACCGTTCAAAACCAGTTTTGATTACTGGTTTTAACATTCAATCATGATATGGCTGACAGTGAAAATTCCATTAGATGTGAACCACATGATAAGCTATGAAGATTATGAGGAGGAAATTGCGACAAAGAATCAGAGGACCTTAGAAGAACACGAAAAGTGATAACAGTAGTGAACTTGAATTCCCAGTATGCTAGAAAATTTATTACTGAATTGCAACTATTTCATATAGGAAGGCAATGCAGGCAGTGCTATATCTGCATTAGATACCTGTTAATTTTGTTTAATTGCAATCAATCAAAAAAAAAAAGGCTAAGATCAATTCCTATGACGTCATTAACTGATAATAGCTGCATACGTGTTTAATATCATCATCATCAAATTCCTGACATGTATCCTCAAGGGGTGTAAAGGATATGATAGTACTACATGAAAAATTTACATCATTACCAACTTCCTATCTACAATTTTCGCTCCAAATCAGTCTGTTACTTGTCAAGACTCCAACATTATCAGATCATATATTTCTATCGTCTAAGGCACTTTGTACCATATCAATCCACCTATATCTTGGTCTTCCTCTCGGTCATTTTCCTGCCAACCTGGAAGAGAACATTTGTTTTGCTAATCTTTCCTCGCCCATTCTGTTTAAGTGACCATACCACCTGAGATTAGCTCTGCTGACGCATTCCTAGATGTTGACAATGTCAAGTTCTTTCCTAATATCCTCATTTTTAATATGATGATGCCATCTGTTCATGCACCTAATCTTTCTCAGGACTCTCGTATCTGCGGCCTCTAGTCTTTGGTCACGTGTTTTACTTCTGACCCTGCTCTCAGATCCATAAGTTAAAACTGGTTTAAGCACTGTCTTGTATACAGCTAATTTAGTGTTCTGACTAATTTCTCTCTTATTCCATATGAATTTATTCAGTTGACTTCCTACCATACTAGCTTTGTTGATTCTATTGTCTATTTCCATATTTAATTTACCATCTTCACTAAAAATGGTGCCTAAGTAGCTGAAATGTTTTACTTTTTATTATTATTATTATTGTTGTTCCGGGAAACTCCAAGGAGTCGACAGACTCATCGAGGGAGGCCCTAACATCATGTCAAGAACAACTATTCAACATTCACACAGTATCTATCATAACTTGCCTTGAACTCATTCACGGTCGTAGCACCCACAACAGACTCTGGAAGCTTATTCCACTCATTTACCACTCTCCAAGTAAAGAACCTAGCTCTAACACCCTTGTCAACCACGCTCTTGCCCAGCTTCCATGCATGGCCCCTAGTCCTCCCACCACCAGTCATATTTTTAAAAATATCTTCTGGATCAATCTTATAAAAACCCTTCAGTAATTTGAATGTCTCAATCATATCACCCCTCCTTCGCCTATCGTCCAATTTCTGCAACCCACAAATCTTCAACCTATTCTCATAAGGTTCATTCCACAGACCTGCTATCATCTTGGTCACTCGTCTCTGGACCCTCTCCACTTCCTCCCCATCACGACGAAACCCTGGTGCCCATAGCTGGGCACAGAAGTCCAGATGGGGTCTTATGCTCGATACAGAGGAACAACAACTTGTTCGTCTCTGCATGTTAAAGTATTTTTCAGAAGCCAAGTGATTTGGTGAGCTGTTTTAGTTACTTTTGCAATGTGCCCCCTAAACTTCAACTCCCTATCCACCAACACTCCCAAATCCCTGGCCTCATCAATCTCCTGGGGTATGATTCCACAAATGCGATATACTGCTGCTATTCTTTTCACCCCAAAGTGCATAACCTTACACTTTGCCACATTAAATTGACATCCATTTTTCCTAGCCCAGTCCTCCAAACTATCCAAATCATCCTGTAAAATTGTGACATCTTGTGCACTCACAATTGCTCTACCCAACTTTGCATCATCAGCAAACAAGTGAACACTTCCTCTCAGATCCTTTCTAATATCATTGATGAACAAATTGAAAAGCAGTGGCCCAAGAACAGAGCCCTGTGGCACTCCACTTGTCACAAGACGTCTTTTAGACTCCACTCCTGAATAAACCACTCTTTGATATCTCTCCTTCAACCACCCTCTTATCCATCTCACCAACCCTATATCTATACCCATCTGCTCCAGTTTACTGATTAGGGTTCCATGTGGTATCCTATCAAAGGCCTTGGCAAGGTCCAGTAGTATCACTGTAAACCCATTACCCCTATCCAGTTCAGCCGTCACTGTGTTATAAAACGTGAGCAAGTTACTGAGGCATGATCTACCCTTCACAAAACCATGTTGTCCCCCATACAATATCCCATTTTCATCTATCCAATCCTGTATTCTTTTCTTGACTAATTTCTCTAAGACCTTGACAATGATTCCTGATATGCTAATCGGTCGGTAATTTACAACAGCAGTCTTGGAACCACCTTTATGCAGTGGAACTATTTTCCCCTCTTTCCACCCGCTCGGGACTAACCCAGACCCGAGACTCAAATTAAACAAAATGGTCAAGGTTACTGACAATTCTTTAGCTGCTTCTCGTACAACACGAGCTGGTATACCATCCAATCCCACAGATGTATTGACATTGAGGTTATGCAAAAGACTACTCACCTCCACTTCATTAACCACAATTCCCGTATAATCTAGTGGTTTATTCGTTTCTGCAATGTCACCACCTGGATGATATACTTTTGCAAAGTGCTCACTCAGTAACTCAACTATCTCAACTGATTCAGTTACCTCCCTACCATCGGCATTCTTTAAAATCAATCTGCCATGTACATTTTTCCTTTTACTTGCTACATATCTAAAAAACTGTTTAGGATTCTCTTTAGCCTGCATGGCCAATGTTCTTTCGTAATCCTTTTTTGCTTTTCTTACCACACTCGTCACCCTTCTGGCCTGCGCTTTATACCGTTCATGTGCTTGCCGGTCACCCTTCTCCTTAAATTCCCTCCATAGTTGTTTCTTTTTTTGCAACTCAAGTTTAATGGTGTTATTCATCCATTTAACCCCTACTTGATTTATTATTCGGACTCTAGGTATGCAGTCAGCCATTGCTTCATGCAAACACTTCTTAACTACCTCCCATGCACTATCAACTTCTAGTCCTTGCAGTTGGACATGCCATGGCACTGAACCAATCAAACTCCTAAGCTTGTCATACTTTCCAGCCCGATAATTCCACATGTACCCTGTCTTAATTGAAAATTCTACACCTTTAGCCACCTCCCAAGTTAAGACCCTATGATCACTCTCACCGATTGGTGGCAATGTGGTCATATTTGTTACAGCCAAATCCTCAGATGTAATTACTAGGTCAAGCACTCTCTGACCCCTAGTATTTTCCATTACATGCTGTCGCAGATAGTTATCCCTTAATAACCACATGAAATCCATTTCCTTCCTCCCGTGTGTCCTCTCCTCACTCCAATCAATGCGACCATAGTTGAAATCTCCGATAATAATCACCCTCCTTCCACCCATTTCTTCTATTTGCTTGTGCATACTGTCACCACCATCTTTTCCATCACCTGGTCTATAGCAGCACCCAATTGTATATTTAGTTCTGCTAGCCACAATCTCACACCAAATGGCCTCAAATGTGCTCTTTTCTCTATCCTGTAATTCAACTTCTATTCTCCTTGGCTGGAGCTCATCAGCTATCATCAACAATACTCCTCCCCCCATTTTATTCTCTCTGTCATTCCTGAACACACTATACCCATCACATTCAATCCCACTAGTTATATCATCTACAGTCAGCCATGTTTTACTAATACCTATAACCTGTGGTCTGGAAGTGCCAACCATAGCCAAAAACTCTTCCTTCTTGTTCCTAATACTCCTAGCATTAGTGTACATGAATTTAAGACCCCCAGTATCCCCAACCCTACCTTGATGCCTTATATTAACTATCCCACTCAGATTTGTTGTCCTTATTTGCTCTGGCATTTATATTCATTCTTACATTCAACTGCCTCCATAAGGACTGTATTTCTACTCCCCCCCCCCCTAACAAATCTAGTTTCCCTGAATTTGCACATCCACTACATTCAGCAACACTTTCTCAAGTCTTCTTACACCGTAACCATTCAAATGCAAGCCATCCATCTTATATAGATCCTTTCGCCCATCAAACTCACTCCACACCCACAAATTCCACACCACTCGTCATACATAACCCACGCATAAAGTCATTCGCAATTATGGCCCTCCTTTTAAACATTTCACTGTCATACCGTGGCAAAAGACTAATCATTCTAACTCTCTCACTCTTTTCTTTTGCTACCTCAAACAATTCATTCAGGTCTTCTATCATTTCCATTTTATCTCCTTTCAAATCATTCGTACCTGCCACAACAATCATTTCTTTCACCCTTTCCTTTTGCTCTCTAATAGACGCAGTTACGTCCTTTATGGTCGCACCAGGTTGGTACGATTTTGTCAAATCCTCTACTAACACACCTCGTACTAACGAGTCTCCATACAGCACTCAATCCTTCATTTTGTTCATGTTCACATTCATAAGTCTATTTTTCCTGTCATACCTTTTATTATTGGTTGGTTCATTCAGTCTACTTTTGTTCATGCACTCTAACTGCTGTTTTGCTCTCTCTATCGCACTATTCAACAACGCGATCTCACTCAATGCATCTATCTCATCTTTTTTGTTCTCTGAGAAACCATTTATACTATCATTCACACTTTCTACATTCACACTCTCACAATTTTCATGTACAACCTTGCCGTTTCTTGTCATATCCCTATTTCCTTCATTCTGAAGGTTGACAAAAATATCACACTCACGATCCGAAATACACTTCAATTCCTCATTCTATCTAAATTTTCTACACACATTCAATCCTTTATTATCATCTAACCACACTCCGACCGCACTCCGCAAAGCGTACATTTCACAGCTAGTACACTGACTCATTTCTTTTATGCTACCGTTCTTTGATAACGATGGCGAACCTTCATTACTGGCCGCCATTTTCCTTCGCACAGGTGCCATATTTATTTGCAACTTTTTTTGTCAAATTATACGTTATAACACACCAAAAATAGACGCACTAAAATACGCAAGGCAAACAAAACAAAACTGCACAATATTAAGTAATTTGTATCGATAACTGAAAATGATACTTTTCTTATCTGGAGCTTGCACGAACACTACACATTACGAATTCATCTAGCGGCGACTTCCCGACATAGATTATGTTATAAAATTATGTTATACTTGTTTGACAGTTTCCCCGTTCAGAACACAGTAGACATTTTTAACAATTCTACTTATTTTCATTGTCTTTGTCTTTTTAATGCTGACCTTCATACCATATCTATTACAACAGTTATTCAATTTAGTCAGGGAATCTTGCAAACTTGTAGCAGATTTATTTAGAAGTATAACATCTTCTGCATAAAGCCAAGAGCTGACATTAACATCTCCAATTATTATATCATGTTTAATTCCACTTTCCATCATAATGTGATCCATATAGATAATGAATAACAGAGGGGACAATGTATATCCTTGTCTCACACCAGATTTAACATTAAACCATCTTCCTGTACTTCCTTCAATTCTAACTGCTGACTTACAACTCAAATATAGACTAAGTATTGCTTGATATCATGCCCCATTGACACCATATAACTGTAGCATATTGAATAGCTTCTCTCTTGGCACCTTGTCATATACCTTTTCCAGATCGACAAAACTTAAATACAGATCTTTGTTATATTCCCATGCTTTCTCAATTAATTTTTGTAAAGTGAAGATCTGATCCTGACAGCCTCTATTTGGCCCGAATCCAGCTTGTTCTTCACCAAGCTTTTCTTCCACAATTCTCAACTATTTCTCAAGTATACTTCCATAGATATTACCAGGAACACTCATTAGGGAATATCTCTGTAATTCTCACATTCAGTTTTATTTCCCTTTTTATATATGGGTACTATTAGAGCTCTACTCCAATCATCAGGAATTCATCCCTCTGTCCAGGCTTTCTGAACTATGCAGTGCAACCAACTGTAAGACTCTTATACCACCATACTTCAGCATTTCAGGTCGAATATCATCTACTCCTGCTACCTTTCCACATTTCAAGCCTTTGATGGCTTTTTCTACTTCAAGTATGGATATGTATTCCTGACTGTATGCCTGTTGAGTGTTTTATTACCACTGTGCTATCACTGCTTGTTTCATTTAGCAGTTTTTTGAAGTAATTACTCCATACTTCAAGGATATCTTTTTCTCCTGTTTTCATATCATTGTTATCATCTCTGACTCCTTTTACAGCACTCTTTCCTCCATTCCTAAGCTTCTTCAACAACCTCCAGAATATTTTGCCACCTTCTTGATATTTATTTTCTATGTTCTTGCCAAAGTCCTCCCACAACTTGTTTAGCTAGTTTTACACAGTGTTTCGCTTTCTTACATTTGTCTCTGTATTCTCTAAGAGCACAAGCTCCCTTATTTGACAGGAACTTTTGATATGCTTTCTTCTTTTCCTTCACTGCCTCTTTAACTTCCTGTGTCCACCATGGAGTTCTGATTTTTCTACCCTTGCAGACAACATCACCACATGCCTCTGGCTGAATCAATCAGGGTTTTCTTCAAGGCTTGCCACTTAATTTCCAAGGTTTGATTGCTGTTCTCAAACTCTTTCATTTTGTCTTCAATAATCTTTGTGTATTTTAGTCTACAGTTCACCTCTGAGAGCTGCTCAACTTTTATTCACTTTAAAACTTTCTTATGTTATTCTTTTCAATATGAAATTCAATTTTCAAGACTAAATTAATAAACTAAATAAACCTGCTCAAGACTAAATAGTGATCACTTCCAATTTCAAATCCTCTGTACACTCTGGTGTCCTGCACCAGGGAGAAAACATCACTATCAACGATAACATAGTCAATGAGACTTTTCTTATTCCTTGCCTCTTCTCTCCATGTGAATTTGTGCACATTTTTATGTTGGAACATGGTGTTAGTAATAACTAGTCCATTTCCTGAGCAGAAATCCACCAGGTGTTTCCAATTATTATTAGCTTTGCTCTTTTCTCCAAATTTTCCCAAAATATTTTTGTATGTCTTACAATCATTTGCTACTCTGCTATTTAGATCCCGAACAAGGACTAACTTTTCCTTTTTCATTGTCAGTTGCTTTTTCTAAAGCATCAAAAAATTCCTCCACTTCTACCTTAGCAGAGCATTCTGTGGGACCATAGGCACAAATAAGTCTCATTGTCCAATTCCGCATTCTGATATTAGCCTGCATCACTCTACTTCAGACTGCCTGTCATTCAAGAAGATAAGCCTTGTATTTTGTGTTGAATACTATGGCTACTCCTTTTTCTTGATTGTCATTGTCTGAATATAACATTTTGTATTTATCACCCAGAAAGATCTCACCGGTTTTTGTCTTTTTTGTTTCAGTCACCCCTTTTATATCGATCTGGTACTTATCTAATTCCTCAGCTAGCTCCATTTCTTTGCTATTCAGGCTTCTTATGTTGATAGTACCTATCTTTAACTCTGGTAATGTTGAGTTGTGGTGTGCTTTCAGATTTGTTCTAGTAGCTGACTTTTCGCTGTTCATCCTGGTTCCCTGGTGAAAACAACGGGGGCCTTGTTTAACCGGGCGACGCCCTAGCCGGCATGAAATTTTGCCATGTTGTGCCATCATTTTGTATAATGGTTTAAGCCAATAAGAATACAATTTGGTCGGCTAAATCCCAAATCTGGTCAGTTCTCCGCATTCCTTTAAAGGCTATGTGCCAGTCTCCTTTCAGTTCTACAACTTTGACCCTTAAGCACCCTACTGGTTTAATATGTATATATGAAATTAATTGTATACAAACATTTTACTTTAATAAACAATAAATTAACAACTTGTATTTTGGCTTGTGTACGTTAAGCCAAAATACAAGTGCAACTTTGTTTTGGGACAAATTTTGATATTTCTAGTGTGGCCCAATTAACTGGAATCCACTCTATGTTAAATAATATATATGTATTTCTCATTTGAATTCCTGTCGTACTCTCAAGTGGTGTACAGAATATTATGATAGTACTATATATTGAAAGTTACATCATTACTATCTTCCTATCAGCAATTTTCATCCAAATTAATCTATCTGTATACACTGCAATTTATCAGATCTTATATTTCTCTTTTTTTTAGGTACTGCTTACAGTATCATTCTACCTAGATCTTGACCTTCATCTTTGTCTTTTTCTAGCCATCCTACTAAATAACACTTATTTTTTTTTTTTACTAGCTTTTCCTCTTCCATTCTGTTTAATTGACCTTGTTAATTGGGATTAACTCTGCTAACACTAAAAAATGTGGATATTAGGAAAGAATATCCTCATTTTTAACATGATACTACTATTGATGCTGTCTTGTTTTAGACAGAGGTCTGTATTTTAGTTTTGTAGACCTGCAAAAGGCATATGACAAGGTGGCAAAAGAAAAGCTATTCAATACGCTTCAGTTATATGGTGTCAATGGGGCATTATATCAAGCAATACTTAGTCTTTATTTTAGTTGTAAGTCAGCAGTTAGAATTGAAGGAGGTACAGGAAGGTGGTTGAGTGTTATCCCCGCCCCCTCTGTTATTCATTATCTATATTGATCACATTATGAAGGAAAGTGGCATTAAACCTGAAGTCAAAATTGGAGATGTTTATGCGGATGATGTTATACTTCTAAATAAATCTGCTATGAGTCTGCAAGATGCCCTGACTAAATTGAATAGTTGTTGTAATAGATTTGGTATGAAGGTCAACAACAACAAAACAAAGACAATGAAAATAGGTAGAAACACTGAAAATAACAACTGCATCATGAATGGAGAACCTATAGAACAAGTAAAACATTTCAGCTACTTAGGCACCATTTTTAGTGAAGATGGTAAATTAAATATGGAAATAGACAACAGAATCAACAAAGTTGGTATGGTAGAAAGTCAACTGAATAAATTTATATGGAATAAGACAGAAATTTGTCAAACACTAAATTAGCGGTATATGAGACAGTGTTGAAACCAACTTTAACTTATGGATCTGAGAGCTGGGTTAGAAATTTGACACTTGACCAAGACTAGAGACCACAGATGTGAGAATCCTGAGAAAGATTAGGGGTGTGAGCAGATGCTATCAATGGCAATATCACATTATAAACAAGAATATTAGGAAAGAACTTGACATTGTTTGCATCCAGGAATGTGTTAGCAGAGCTAATCTCAGGTGGTAGGGTCACTTAAACAGAATGGGAGAGGAAAGATTAGCAAAACAAGTGTTCTCTGCCAGGTTGGTAAGAAAAAGACCCAGAGGAAGACTAAGATATAGGTGGATACAGTGAAAAGTGCTTTACAAGACAGAAATATAAGATCCGATAATGTTGGAGTCTTGACAGATAACAGATTGATTTGGAAAATTGTGGATAGGAAGTTAGTAATGATTTAAGTTCTTCGTTTAGTACTATTATAATATCCTGTGCACTCTTTGAGGGTACATGTCAGGAATTTGATGGCCTCCACACCAGAATATAATGTGTCTCATTCGATTTGCTCCTCATGCAAGTCTGTATTTAATGCTATAAGACTTTTGCTTTCTTTAGTTTACAACTGTGCATTATTTATTATAAAAATCATTGAAACAGCTACCATGTTAAAGTAAAACTTCAGTTTAATATAAACCAAAATAATCACAACATTTTGGTATTTTTTTCTGGGTAAACTCTCATGTTACTCCTCTTAAAACTATTATTTTTACGACTATTTTGCCTGCTTCTGTTAAGGAGTGCCCCTTTTTAATGTCATTGGCTTTTTACTCAAGAATTCTTAGGGCATTGCAGATGTATTTTTAGAGACAAATGTGTAGCATACTAGAAGAAAATTCGCACATACCTTTTCTTGGATGTTTTTGCCTTCACGTTAAGGTCACCATCTGGAGTATACGCACACACATACATACAAAGAAACAATGTACATGGTATGCTAAAGTTATTGATGTTGTCAACCATTAAATTTCTTTGTACATATGTCTACTCCAGATGACTTTAATTTGAAGGTTTAATCGTTAGCGATTATTTTGGTTAATGTTAAAACTCAAGTTTTACTTTAACACAGTATCTGTTTCCATAATTTTTATAATGAATTCTGATCACCGTGTAACTATGAAGGAAAGGAATATTCATTATGGTGTCTGTTTGGGAACAGTGTTTTTTATTATATATGCTCATTTTCATTCCATTTCTTTTTAATTCCATTAAATCTAAATACCCTAATTACTATGTTTTTCATAAAATACGGTATACATTGACTATGTCATGTATGTTTTTAGTACTACAATAAAACATGATTTTGTTTTGCTTGCATCTGTGCAGTAAGATGTTCATAGGGAGGAGGATGATTTTTGGTCATTTTTATTCCACTACTAAGCTACAAATAGATATATGTGTGATACACCAATAGAAAGCATGCAACAAATTCTTGTCCTACCTCAAGGTAGTACTGCACCTGGCGATTTGTTACCCATTGCAAATTTATTAAATCATTTTACTCGTTTTCTTTTACTAACACAATGTGAAGTCATTAGCCTCTATATACAAGTAACCTAAATGGGGTGATACATTTTATGTGCAAATTTTCTCTGCTTACACTTGAATAAAGGGTTAAACAAGAATATAATTTCTTGGTATTTTTAATTTAATATCAACAATTTTAATCGACTTTTGCAAGTGTTCATCTAAGAATGCATGAGTTGTCTTGAACTGTAGAGTGAAAAATGGAAAGAATTCTAATTTCGTTTTCCCTTCTACAATTAAGAAATTAAAAGCAAGTGAAGAATTTACTACAGAGCCTGTGGCAAAGACTTTTTGTTCCTGATGGTATCTGCATCCAACATCAAGGAATGACTGGCAATGTTACTAGAATTTTGATTAGTCCATCAACTTACCCAGTAGAAGAAAATCAGTTCTCTTATCATTTTGAATCGGAGATTAACCTACAAGAATTCATTGGGATGACATGGGTTGTGTATTTCTCCATTTATCTAATGCTTGTGTTAACATCCCGAATGAACATTGATAATAAAATTTTTGTTGAACATAAAATTTCATTGATTGATGAATCAACCACGTTGAGTAACAAATCCACTTTAATTGTGTATATTGTTAATTCTATATTGGACAGGAAAATGACCTCAGTCCTAAATTTGTTTTTGGACTTCGGGAAAGTATTACTGCAAAAGGAATATTTAATTCTCTGCTCAATTAATTGTTTTGAGTTATACAAATGGGAAACTATTTAAAATCTCAGTTTACATCACATGTATTAGTGCAGCTGCTATGATGGATGGTAAAAGTGGAATTACTAAACTAATGAAACAAAAAAAATTCACTTCATTAATTATATGGAGTTGCACTAATCACCATTTAGAACTGTCACTTGATACTGTGAAATCTGTTGCAGGTCTCAAAAAATTAAAAGCATCTGTAGTTTGTCACCAAAAATGCCACTTGAGCTGAAAGTGCATACATACTCACTTAATATTGAACTGTTAAAAATTGGAAGTATTTTAAGCATATGATGGATGGTATCGAGTTTCTGGTCTGTTTGGAATGACTATCGTGTTAGTTAATCATTTTCTAGAAGCATCAAATGATTCAAATCGAGACCAAAAAAAAAAAAAAAAAGAGTGTAAACTTGGACTACAGAAAAAATTACAAATACAAACTTTATATTAAACTTAGGTTTAATGTTTTATGCTGTTCAGGAATTATCATACCTAACTTTGGAATTACAGAAATGCAATATAGATCTCTACAGAGCGATCTAAAAAATAGAAGTTGTTCATCTTTTTCATGAAAGACAAATGGTTCTGTAATAGGTGCTGCTGAAAACTAAGATTTCAAGGAGTGTTACTTCATGGGATAGATTAGAAATTTATTCTCCAATTGATCTGAGAACTTTTCTACAGAACTTTGAAACAATCAATAGAAAGCTTGTATTATATTATAGAAGAACTGCTGATTTAGTGCATTGACTCAAATACTTGATAGGAAACAGTGGCCTGAAAATATTATCCCAAATGGCATTTAGTGAGAGTTGAGTTAAACAATTAGGCTTCATTTAAATGAAAGAGATGCAGTTCTTGGATTTCAGAAATACCCAGTTCAAAAGCTGGTTTTAAAAAAAAAAAAAAACTGAAACATTTGATGAATGTGCTAAATACAATACCAGTTTCAACAAGTGAGTGATCATCAGCATTACCATAGCTTCATTGATGACAGAAATAATTTCTTCACTGTTATTCATTAAAATTATAAGTGCATTGCTGACTTGCTTTGATTTCAGCAAAAAAAAAAAAAAAAAAAAAAAATTGTCGATTGTAGCTGCTTATTAAACAGTCAATAATGACACAGTAGTAAGGAAAGAATTATAGGTATTATTTCTGGGAAAACACAAAAAAGGGGCACTTCTAAACGAAAGCAGGCGAAATAGCTGTAAAAATAATAGTGAGGAAAGAAGTTGGCATATTATGCTGGGTGATAACGTAATACAAAAAAAATTTGGAATATTTTATAAAACTTATCACATACATTTTACTTATTTTTATATACTTGTACAGTAAATTTATGCTAAATAAACTGTGTCATCTACTTAATTTGTATGTTATTTTAAAAGCATTATAAACACAAATCATATTATTCCTGTGGTGGCATCACCTGAAGATAAGGCAGGTGTCGGCCTTTCCTCCAACACTTGTATAGAAGACTAAGACAAATTGTCTCTCACAGTATCCATGAACTATTCACATCATGCCGTATTAATTTTGTAGACCTCTGTTCTTTGGAACAGGCTTCCCACCTTTTTTTTTCTTTTTTTTTCCTCCCCTCAATGAATAGAATCCACAGCTTTTGTCAGGCATGGCAGATTGTTAAGGTGTCCATACAAGGCAATGTTGTGTTATTGGTTTTGCGACCTGTCATGTGGGATTAATAATAAACAAAAAAAATGTCTACAATACAGTAGTGTAAAAACATGTTTTGAGCTAATGATTGTCCCACTGTCTTGCATTTTTTTAAAAAATTTTATTAGTTTTTATTTTTTAAATCATTATAGCTTGTCATATTTCAGGTTGAAAAGATAATCAAAGAAGAACAAAGGAAAGCATATATTGACCCTGAAAAAGCTTTGGAAGAAAAAAATAAAGGAAATGAATGTTATCAGAAGGGTAGGTTTGCCATGTATATTTAATAAATGAGATTATTGTAATTGCTCATAACGTGTAAAAAATAAATTTTTTTTTTAAGTCAGGTTATTAAAGTTACATTGGTAAAACCATCAATAAAACTCAAAGCATTTGTGATTTAATTTTAAAAAAACTTCACTTATAGAAGTAAGAAACGTATCCTGCTCTTATAGTGGGTGTTAGATTAGTGGTTGAAGAGAGAAAGGGAGCCATCCACCATAACAAGCAGGATATAATCGGAGAAAAAAACCTGGCTACACAATTACAGTGGGTGGCTGGTAGACTAAAGGATAAGTTTATTGGCAGGCCTTAATGCCTGGCATAATAATAAGCACTTCTGTAAATGTCAAGAGAGTACATATTTCTGCAAGTTTTTCCATAGTATTTGCAAAATCCATACTAGGAGCTGTGGATCAACTGGTAAGCCTCTAGGTAACGGAGAAATTGACTGATGACTTTCTCCATTATTTGGGCGATGTTTCATGATTGGTTGTAGTCTGGTAGCAGTCTTGTTTCTCTCTCTCGAATAGGGATTTATGCTTGTTTCCATGCATTTGGATAGGTGTCAGCTGAGTATAAAAGATTAACAAGGTAATATTGATGGGATTAGCTATGGAGCACAGTGTTGAGTGTAATCAGGGATACCATTGGGACCAGAAGACTTTTTTAGTGTCTGAGTTATTTAGTATTCTTCTGATACCTTTTATGCCAAAAAAAAAATATATAGTGCTCATTTGCTTGTATGTTGGGATTGAGAGAAAGAGAGAGAAGCAGAAGTTATGCCCAGTGGTCTTTACAAGGGACCAGAAGCATAGCTTCCATTAGGACAGGTCATTTTCTGCTACTGGCCTTTATGTAGTCAGATATGGATTTGCTGATAGTTGTTTTGCATTTATTTTGTGCTTTAGCATAGGCCAAGTATGAAACTGTGTGTGAAGTTGGGGGGGGGGGGGGGGTCTCGTGTCAAGTCACTTATTGTAAGCGTGTTTTCTTCAGCTGCTTTGGTGTTTATACCAATGCTGGTAAAGTGGTCTGTGAAAGTTTTCTCTTTTTTAGGGATTCTGGCATGTTTTGTATATTGTACTTAGTTTGACTTTATTTGTTGATCAGTTCGAAGGAGATTGTAGTCAGTGTTGTATGTCATTTTTGATTCAGACTTCAATGAAAGAATGAAGTTATGACGTGAGAGGAGATGCTCTTGGAAATGGCTCCTATGCAGAGAGCAGCCAGTCCGCTTACTATAACATGTTCTTGGCAGTGCCTTCTGCATATCACTCCTTTGATCCTTCTCCCTCCAGGCATGTCTTGGCATAGTGTATAGTATTGTGTCACTTAACTGGGAAGCCTCTTGACTTAGACCCAAACCTGTCAGTAATATGTGATAGTTGTAGTGATGTCCTTCAAAATGGTGGCGGTTTTGGCATACCTTTGAAGGTCTTCATTCACACTGATGGAGAAGAGATGGGGGGGGGGGGGAAGGGCACAAATTAGAATCCTTGCTTTAGAGACAAATATGGCATTAGATGCTTCAAGCCTATAATAAGCAAGATGGTGTTATTATTTTATTGGGCAGTGAAGGTCATCTATTACCTGATGGGGCTAGTTGGCATTTCTAGACTCATTAAAAGTCATGGGATTCCTAGTTCCTCTTAGGAGTAGCAATGCCCACTTTGAAAATTTCATATAGAATGCAATATCCTACTTGCAAATATGCCAGATCATTCTTGTGGTGAGTTAAAAATTAATGCAGACATTAAAAACAAAAAAGGTAGAAAAGGATAAAATACTTTTGAATGGATCATATATGCAAGAGGTATCCAAACATCCAGAGGAACAGCATTCCAGAGAATTTATTTTTCAATATTTTGATAATCACTGGAACAGTGCTTTCCCACAAAATCAGTAATTAACTAACACTAATGAATTTTGAATATAGCAATCCTTTGATTATCAAACCACAGCCAAAGAGTAGTTTTCCAGTTGGATACCTGAAGGCCAATTACATGGTACAGTACCAGGGGGGGTCTATATCCCAATTTAACAAATGCACTTCTGGTTCCCATCTGCCATATGGCTGGGGGAGGGTAGCTATATGCTACCATTCTAGGGAGAGATGATTATGAGCAAGGTGGTTTCCCGTTGCCTTCCTTGTCTTAAGTATTTATGACTGTAACTGTGTGTTCACGGGGCCGGTTTGCCTGCTTGCGGGATGAAAAACCCCAGATAAACTAGCAGAAAAAACCCTGCTGCCGACGCCCAAGACCAGCTAACTTGGCTATGACTGAGGAAGATCCTTAAGCTCCTCACGTCGTGGACTCGAATCGAACCTAGCACACTCCTTCCCAAGGCATATGGTTGCAAAGCACAAAGCCACTAGGCTAACCGCGCGGACAACAAATGCACTAATATAGACACAATACTGTTTACAGATGATCAGGCTATACTTACAACCTCTGAAACTGATCTGCAATGCTCTATCCATCATCTTAATCAATAGTAAAAAAAATTTAATATGGAAATTTCAAAAGAGAAGACAAAGGTACTTGCCTTTAAAGGAAGAGAACCAATAAGAAGTAAAATCTGTTTAAACAATACAATTATTGAACAGTTCAACTCCTTCAAATACCTTGGATATCATTTACGCTACAGAGAAGAAAAAGACATTGAAATGAAAATTACAAATTTCAATATTAAATTTGTAATCAAGTTTTTAAACCTTCAAAAGTACAAAAACATACTTTGATTAGAGCTTATAAAACATTGGCAAGACCGGTGTTGACTTATGGAAGTGAGACATGGACGATCAGAAAAGGAGATGAGAGAAGAATAAGTGTAACAGAAATGAGATTTATGAGGAGAACCGCAGGATACACCTTGTAAGATCATTAAAGAAATCATGGAAGAAATGAATGAACAACCAATAATAGAATATATCCACAACTATAGATGGAAATGAAACAGCAATTGAAAGAACGGACAATAGTAGAATCGCCAAACAAATCCTTGAATACAAGCCCGTGGGGAAGAGAGCAGTTGGAAGACGAGGTAAAAGGTGGAATGAGGCCGTAACATGCCCTTAGGCCTAATACAAAATAGGAAGATGATGATGAGTACCAGAGGTCAGTTGATACACAAATGCATTTAAGAATCAGTTAATTGAAGGTGCATTCTTTTGGTCAGATAATTGTGGAATCACTGTGTGTGTGTGTGTATGTATGTGTTACTTGAATATAATATACATATTGTTCCCTCTAAGCTGTGCATGTGTACAATCATGCAGCAGTTGTCACACATCTACACTTGACTCAGTCTCTTGCTCACTATCAGAGATAATGTACTAATGAAGTGTGTTTGTTATTGTAGTATTAACACGGCAGTAGAAGAGTAGCATGTATTTTTTGAACATTTCAAGTTTGACCCTGAAGGTTTCAAAGCATATATTCCAAAGATAATTATAAATTTTTTTGTTAAAAGATAAACACAAAGGTTCATCAAAAAATGACTGGGGATGGCTGCTAATTAGAAAAGAAACATGGACAAAATGATGGTCTGAATTATTGAGAGAATCTCATGCATTTGGAAAAAGAGCTGGTTAATAAAAGGTCTGGAATGTTTGTAGATAATGAGTGTTATACTGACAGTTAAGTCAGTATAACACTCATTATCTACAGATTGTTAAAAGGTGGAGAGAGCACTTGGAGATTTTAGATGTAAGAAACATGTGATAATTACTACAGCAAATTCGTTTACTTTGTTTCTGATACTTCTTGCATGTGTATAGGCATAACAAGTTACCTCCTTGCTTTTTCTTATACCAAAATCTACAGTCCCAGTTGGGTAACTCTCTTGAATTATGTTCTGTGACATTCGTATTGCTATGTCTGCACATTCTAGCTGAGCTTATATATACACCATCAGCATTCCTCCCAAGATCTAGTTTCCCTGACTCTCTGTATTAGGTCTTATTCCAATAAATAATTTCTGTAGGCATATGATGCTGAATCCATTCACGTGCAGGCCATCCCTTTTATACAGCTCTTTGCTACCATCCACTCTCTCTCTCTACACATTCAAAACTCACCAATTTTTTCACATCTGCACATTGAATCGTTTGCTATTAGAGCCTTCCTTCTTAACTCATTACTGTCATATCTCAGTAATAAACAAACCAGATTTACTTTCTCCCTTTTCTTTCTTGCTTCTTCCATCAAGCCTTTCATATCCTCTTTTGTACTATATTTGTTGCTACTTAAATCATTATTTCCAACAAGCACTACCATCTCTTTTCTTCTCTGTTTTTCTATTTTAAAGAAACAGCATGACTTTACTAAAAGGAGATCATGTTTGAACAATTTGCTCGTATTATATAATGTTATAGCTGAGAAAGGGAATGGATACATTGTAGTACTTGTTGGACTTTGTTAAAAAATATGATAGGGTACTACATGAAAAGCTGTTGCATTAACTAGTGGATATGGGATTGGAATGTAAACAATTGGCTTGGATAAGTGAGTGACAGACAGGTATCAGAAAGTGGCATGTGGGGAGGGATGAATCTGCCAGATTTAAGGTGACACCAATGATATATCCCAGGGATCAGTCCTTGGATCATTGTTTAATCTGTATATCAATGATATTGGAAAGGACCTGACAGGAGAGCTTCAGTTGTTGCTGATGATGCAAAGATAGGCAGGGCAGTCAAAGA
Source organism: Typopeltis vanoorti (assembly GCF_054136105.1). Classification (NCBI taxonomy): domain Eukaryota; kingdom Metazoa; phylum Arthropoda; class Arachnida; order Uropygi; family Thelyphonidae; genus Typopeltis; species Typopeltis vanoorti. The sequence goes on from NC_143558.1 coordinate 3,196,025, forward strand.
TGCTACTTGATATACATTTACAGAATGATTTGAATAGGCTGGAAGTATGGTGTGGGCAAATGATAATGGCTGTTAATTCAATGGTAGTAAATGTAAAGTTATGCATCTTGGCATGAGGAGATATCTAACGGCATATTATATTGGTGAAGATGTAACTGACACTGTTTCTTTTCAGATCTTATTAATCTCTGGCACTTTAAAAAGATCATTTCCAAATTATCAAAGGCAACTTCTTTAATGATCTTAAGCATTTCTATTGCTACATTATCATTGACACATTCCTATTCTTTGTCTTCTCTGTGCCATTATTATTCATTTTTAGATATTTGTTCTGATGTGATATTTAAATATATCCACAGAAAATTTCTTCATCGTCACTACTATTATCAGATTCATGAATGTGAAATTTCTGTTCATGGTGAACAGAAATTTCAAATTCAAGGATCACATTTCAAAAATTGCAATAAAATCTAAAGGATAATTGTAATATTGAAATGAATATTGACATGTAAGGGTAAGGAAGTTATTTCCTCTTTACAAGGCTTTGATATGATTGCACATGAACTACTATGCAGAGATTTGTCTCACCTTGTTTGTAGAGATAAAGAAGCTGTGAAAAGGACATAAGAAGTGTTAAAGATGTCAGGATTATAGAATATGGATTGAGAATGTGTGTGCTGCAGGCATAGGTAGACAGGAGAAAGAGGGGAGAATTATGATAGAAGTCTATAATCTTGAGAGGGTGTTATAGAATACTGGTTTATAAAATTTTCATTATATAGATGGTGAGGAGAGGACAAGAGAGCATCCCTGGTAATACTGTCTTGTCCTCTCCTCATGACTAATGACTATGGTTAAGAAAAGGGGTGAGAGCTAGAATTTTTCTCTCGTATAACTGCGAGTGAGTGGAACAGTTTGCCTGTTGACCTAGTGAGTGTATCTAGTGTGAAGGGTATGACAACCGATGTGGGTGACGTATAGCCTCCCTTGATGACTCCTTGCTTCTCTGGGAATCTGACAATAGTAATGATGAAGAAATTTTCTGTGGATATATTTAAATATTACATCAGAATAAATATCTAAAAATGAATAATAAATGTCATCGAGAAGACAAAGAATAGGAATGTGTCAATGATAATGTAGCAATAGAAATGCTTAAGATCATTAAAGAAGTTGTATAAACAGTATAAAAGAAGTATAAAGTGCCCTAGATTAAAAAGATATGAAAAGAAACTTTGATAGCCATTATTTCAAAGAAAGACAAGCTTACTAAATTTGAAAATTGAAGTGGAATATTTTATTATCTATATCTGGGAAAAAAAATAAAAAATTATACAATTTGATAAAAATAGAATTAAAATTAGAAAAAAGCTCTTAAGGTAATCAAGTTAGAAGTAGAATAGGTGGAAGTTGGACACGTTTGTTAAATATCAGCCCTGGTAGGGCTGATATTTAACGAAAAAAAAAGTATACTATACAACACATTTTTACTTTAAAGACTATAATTGAATAGAATATAAAGTTTGGAACTTCCTTATACCTAACATTTATGGATATTTATCAGTAATTCTACAGCTTCTAATATGTGAAAATAATGCATAAAAAAGCAAATAGTTGGAAACAGACTGAGATATAGTTTCACAATCTCTGGAGTCATTGGATTATGAAAAAGGTTACAAATATAAAAGAAAGAAATAAAATGGAATCTCATCACATTTGGAAAATCTGGACCAGCACATGATATTTAATATCAGCAAAACTGATATAATCATAATCAGAAGTTTTGTATGACAGCTGGAAAAAAAACAAGTTGGACTTGAATAAGAATAAAACAAACTTCTTAAACTGAGCAACAGACCAAGTAAAACATCAAAGTTGACCAACATACAATAGAAAAAAGTTAAGAATTTTACATACCTGGCAGCTAATGTTTAATAAATTGAGAATTGCCTATAATTAGCATATAAATTTAGAATCATTTCAGTTCCTTAGGTGTGTTAGTCTCAGATTTAAAGAAATACTCTTCGTTATTGAGAATTGCCTATATTAGCATATAAATTTAGAATTAGTTCAGTTCCTTCAATTTAAAGAAAAATTATAAATTAAATACCATGCATATACAGTTATGGCATTGATTGGGGGGAGGGGTGCATGAAGTTACTGCATTTTTCATGTTATGAGTTACTACCAGATGTAAATCATTTTTTTGTTTTTAGGTGACTATCCAAATGCAATAAAGCACTATTCTGAGGCTATTTTACGTAATCCAGAAAATTCAAAACTTCATAGCAATAGAGCTGCTTGTTACCAGAAATTAGCAGAATTTTCACTAGCATTAAAAGATTGTGAAGTGTGTATTAGGCTAGATCCAGAATTTGGTAAGATATCATACATAAATAGATATTTTACATTTCGTATTTACTCTTGCTAAACTCTAAATAATTAGACACATTAAACATTGTTTAGGCTGTAATCTGAAAAGCCCTTGAAAATCTGGCTGAAAATGAAATAAGTTAATAAATGAAATGTTTGCTGTAGCATTAGCTGAGAATTTCACTGCTGCAGCATTTCAATGTTTGGATTTCATTAACCATCAGGTAGAAGGTCTTATGAGATACCATGAATTTGTTTCTTATTATGTAGTTAAATGGGAATTGAAATTTGATATTTGAAGTACAACAGCAAATTTGAATATTTGCTATTGTACTTACTCTAACATTGATAACATCATCACTTTCTGGTTAACTATTATATATTTGATTTAATCCTTTATCCAAGTGTAAGCAAACAAAGTTTGCGCCTGAAGTATTTTCAGGACTGGAACAACTCATGGCAAATTTGGTATAAGTTCTCATCACTTGTCTTAGTATCCCATAATGCTATGCATTAAGGGAAGGGTCACTACCCAGACCGGTTTCGACCTTTATTGAGGTCTCATCAGTTTGAGCCAGACTCAGAGGTGGTGATACTAAGGTGGAAATAATGAAGTCATATTTCCATATGCCAGTTGCCAAAAGGTAACTTGATAAGTTAATGGAAGTTTTTTCACTTGACTATGTTACCAATTATATATTTGGTTTAATCCTTTATCCAAGTGTAAGCAAAAAAAGTTTAACTTATCTCTAATCCAGAGAATTTTAATAACAAGGTGTGACGCCTTTTGGCAACTGGCATATGGAAATATGACTTCTGCATTACTCCAACCTTGGTATCACTTCTAGGTGTAGCTCCCACTGATGAGACCTCAATAAAGGTCGAAACCAGTGTGGATAGTGACCCTTCCCTTAATGCATAGCATTATACATGTCTGCAAGGGGATGTGCTTTGCATTATGGGATACTAAGGCAAGTGATGAGAACTTATGCTGCCTTTGCCACAAGTTGCCCCAGTCCTGAAAATACTTCAGGCGCAAACTTTGTTTGCTTACACTTGGATAAAGGATTAAACCAAATATATAATTGGTAGCATAACCAAGTGAAAAAACTTCCATCAGCTTATCTCTAATCCAGGGAATTTTAATAATAAGATGTGACACCTTTTGGCAGCTGGCATATGGAAATATGACTTCTGCATTACTCCAACCTTGGTATCACTTCTTGGTGTAGCTCCCACTGATGAGACCTCAATAAAAGTCGAAACCAGTCTGGTAGTGACCTTTCCTTTAATGCATAGCATTATACATGTCTAAAAGGAGATGTGTTTTGCATTATTGGATACTAAGGCAAGTGATGAGAACTTATACCACCTTTTTTTACGAGTTGCCCCAGTCCTGAAAATACTTTAGACGCAAACTTTGTTTGCTTACACTTAGATAAAGGATTAAACCAAATATATAATTGGTAACATAGCCAAGAAAAAACGTCTATCAACTTTCTGGTTAGTTGATAAACTTCCAACTTTAATAACTTGATTATTGTAATTTTTGCCTTCCAAAAACTAATTTTTAATTAAAGTATAAGAATAGTTTTACAAGAAGGTTTACATGTGAGTGTAATGAAAGTATTGGTAATTTTTGATATCGATGCTTCATGGTATAAACACCAACAGGGGAACAAAACTTATTGTGTTACTGATATTTTGCTGGATTTCTAACCAGCATCTTCAGGACACAAATTATGACTTCTGTAAGACAGAGCACTTGACTACGTTATTGCAGAAACATTTGAATTGTAACTGAGAGGGAACTAAGATCTCTCTCTCTCTCGGGATAAGAATCCAGCCCTTAAAAGGTACAATGATAAGAGTGGTTCCTATCTTGTTCCTTGTGCTATTTATGCTGATCTACACTGCTGCGAACACTTACTGGACTGTAATTGCTTCAACATGCATGCTAACATAATGCTGGAATGGCATAATAAAGACTATCATACATTAGATTCTAGTTCGTGAACTATAACACTTATTTGGTGTTGCAAAAAACAAAGGAGAAAAAAAAACAGATGAAACCTCTAAATGAAAACTGCAAGATCTATTAGGGAAAAAATGATCACAGAAAGGAAAGAATATCTATATTATTCAAAAATTAAACCCAAGGATAATCTTCTAGAATGGCAGACATCATAATCTAGAATTGGATGATGTGATGTTATGCATATGGTCCTACAGGAGATTCTACTAGGAAGTAGAAGAGAAATTTTTCATGTCATTAGAAGAAAGGCTGATATAAGGGATAATTAGTCTTAGTTGAAGATCTAAAACAGCAGAATAGAATTGAATACTAGACATATAGAAATGTTTTGGGGAAATTTGGAGAAAAGTGCAAAGGTAATAATAATGGTAAGTACCTACAGAATTTCTGGTTCAGGACATAGTACTTATCACCATTGCCATGTTTCACGATAACAAAATGTGCAACAAAGGTTATTATTGCTTGTTACTGAAGCTTCACACTGATTGTGAACACAGGAGTATATAAAAGACTTGAAATAGTGATCATTAGTTTTGAGTAGAATAAAAATGAATTTCAAAAATGAAAGTCGATCAGTTTTCAGAAGTGAACTGTAAACTCCAACATACAAAACATTATTCAAGAAAAAATGAAAGTGCTTGAGATCAATGATCAGACTTTTCATGCACAGTGCACTGAATAATATCTAGCAAATTCATGTCGCCTGATAATGTGGTCTTTGCTGCCATTGTTCGTTTATTTATTTATGCTTATGGCTACATGAAACTAGTAAGTGAAAAGTACAATCACAATTTCCAGAAACAAATGATGAAAATCTTAACATATAAATGTTCATTACATAAAAGGTACAACCTGCTTTCTAAGTCTTTCCTTTTTTTTAAAATAAAGCAAAAGTAACTTGTCATCAAGTCGGGGACAATTATCGTCCTGCTGCAACAAGTATGACAAGGCTGCATGTTCTCACAACATAAATGTAGCTGTATCCGAGATTTAATTAGAGAGCAGTTGTCTCTTGTGTGAGAAAACTTGATCCATTAGAGGAAGCCCATTTCACATTGTATCATCATCATCTAACATCAGGAGGAGTTCTGCTGATACTATGATGAGGACTATGATAGTGACTACGAGAATAATGTCTTCGTGGTGAGACGGGACCGTGATCTTCTGTTAACTCCATAACCACCACCATACCAACTACAGGTCAAGGTCCAGGCTGGAAAACCAATTCAAGTCCTCATCTGTCACCTTATAGATGTCCTGTAGGTCACCACCATAATATTGGTGCCTTGGTTTCCTGGAGAGTCAAGATGTCAATTGCTTTATCTTTGGCTATTTTGCCGATGACTTCGGTTTTACCAAAACACAAAGAGATGTAGTGAGCAATGACGTAAAGTTTAGAGAACATATCTTGAGGTAGTGTTGATTAGGGGACTGTAACATATTTTTTGAAGCTTGCCCTCCACCTAAACAAGCAACGCGATCCGTGTTATTCTGAGCGACGATCAAGCCAGCACGGAACTTTTTATGTTTTGTATTCATCATAAATATAAGTAGTCCAGGAGGCTTGGAAACCTTTGGATGCCTTGTTTGAGACATTAGCTTCATGTTGCCTGTGATTCATCTCTGGTGCTTCTTTTGTCTGAAGCACCAACAATGTACCACAAGGCAACAATACTGGGGGGGCTGTCTCAAACCCCCCCATTGTTCGTTGCATTGGTGCCATGCCAACAATATAAATGTTATAATGATACTAAATATTCTAAAAACACAAAAATCAGAGACAATAAAACAATCACTAATTTTACATGACCACTCACACAGCACACTAAACAGAAACAAAGGATTTATACTTCGTGACACCTGGGAGTCATTAATTAATGTATGAAATATCATTCAATGCCTCTTATGTCAGCAATCACATCATTTGCACAACAGTGTACACACTGTGCATTATGCACCTAATGATATGCATGATTAAACTGTCAGTCCATTAGTTTTAGATTTAAAGAAATAATGGCTGTTGGAAACATTTCAGGTTTTTTATATTAAATATCTTCATGAAGATGCTGTCAGCCATAAAAACTATGAAACATTTGGGGTAATATTCAGTTAATTAGTAAACAGTCTGAGTCAAACCTGATTTTAATTATTCATAATTGATATCAACTACTCGTAGTTAATTATTTTAAAAAATGTATATAGATTGTAACACATGATGAAACAAGCCTAAAGTCATTGCATCTCCTCATTTGCCCACAGTGTATGGATGAATGAACACAAGTTTTTTTTTTTTTGAGTGCCCCAATATCAGGAATTAATGAAACATATGAGGTAGATTCCAAAAGTTTCAGGCCTGACATACAAAATTCACATCAGTTTTAAAACACGATGCATGACATATAGCCCCATCTATGGGGAGCTTAGTGTACCAGTTTCTCTCTACCTCAGTCATTCAGGTGGAGGTACTCATTTGACTAACACGCACGCTAAGTGGTTGTAATGTTAAAAATTGAGTACTGTGCTACAATAAAGATTTTCACCAAAAAAGGGCTTTCTCTAAATGCCATCAAACATCTATTGTATGGTGTTCATGGGACGCTACTCCTTCATGTTCCACCATGAAGGGATGGGCTAAACAGTATAAAAGAGAGCATCAAAGATGATCTTTCTCATCATTCAGAAGAAGCTTCACATAACAAAGAAGCACCACTAAGAAAAGCCAATGTCACTCAGTCCACCAAGAAGATCATGGCAACAAACTTTTGGGATTGCCAGAGAATTCTCTTGATTGATTTCAAGAAAAAGAATACCATTGTGAATGCTGATTATTATGCTTCACTACTGCACAACGCCATAAAGGAGAAGAGATGAGAAATGCTGAGTCATTGGTGTTTACTGCTTCACATGACTGTGCTCCAGGAGATTGAACACCCATCCCACAGCCTAGATCTAGCACCCAGTGAAGCGAGAGATGCACTGAGGTGCATCTGTCATCGAGGGTATAGAAATGTATCACATGATTAAAAGATCTTTCGAGGATAATGGCGTAAGCCACTCAAAGACATCAGTGTTTCAAACAGTTTAAAGATAGTTCAACTTCAATTGAAGATGATTCTTGCCCTGGACAACCATCAAATCCCTCACTTGGGATTTGGTGGCTCATGTTCACAAAAATGTCATCAACAGTTGTTACTGTTAAAAAGCTAGCCTGTGAGAAAAGAATCTCAGTTCCTACCACCAAATTCTGATGGAAGATTTGGAAATGAGGAAGATTGCTGCAGCTTCTTACTCAGGACCGAAAGAACCATCGAGTTACACTTTTTCAGGAATTTAAAGATCATGTTCCTCAGGCACATCATCACAGGTGACAGGACAAGTTTATGGCTATGACACCCATAGATGAAGGCTGAGTCCTCATTCAACTCAAAAGAACATCAGTGTCATACCTCACTAACCTTCACTAGATTTGGCCTCCTGTAACTTCTTTTATTTCCTAAGCTAAAATCTCGACTTAAAAGGACAAATGTTTCATCCCATAAATGAAATTAAATAATGCAACAGACAGCTGAAAACATTCCTTTAGAACAGTTCCAGAGGTGCTTCCAAAAGTAGGAAAAATGCTGACAACATTGCATTGAGGCAGAGGAGAAGAGAATATGTTGAAGGGGATATGTTCCTATAGCTCACATGCTTTTATTATATATATTTTAAATAAATTACATCCTGGTACTTTTTTGAACAGACCTCATACAAGCATTCAAATCAGTTTTAATATATAAACAGAAAGCTTGGCTAGAAACACGATCAGATATTGGAGGTTGCGGATATGAGGGATTGAGGAAAATTGAAGGTGACTATACAGTGTTACTGGCAGAACCATATTGAAGCAATATAAAAAAACAACATTATTAATATTCATAAATGTGCGAGCATAACTAATTTAAGATAATATGTTCACTGAAACAAAATGAGAGAAAGATTAAGAGAAAACAAGTGAAATAAAAATGGCAAGAAAAATTTCCCAGATCAAAAATATAGGTAGGTTGATGCATTTGGAGACCCTACAAATAATAGACCAATGTTAAATATTTTGGTAAGTGATAGTCGATTATTCTGAGTAAATGTTTTATTCTGAGTTTGGTTGGCCAAGTGTTAGCGTATTTGCTCTCTCCAGCCAAAAGACTGCAGGTTCAAATCCCACCATGGGCATGGATGTTTGTGATTGTCTGTTTAAAAAAAGGTAGATGCTGTTGGTGTACATGATGAAGATAGTTGCGGTTGGAGACGGAGAATTCTAGAGTAGGTTCCCTCCCTCAATAAGTCTTTGGACTCCCTGGAGGTGTTATGTAATAATAATAATAATAAAACGTTCATATGATGAAGGTGTCCAATTGTCAATGGATGTGGAGATACAGCTATTTGAAACTGTATGTACTGCTCTGATGCTCCATTGGTGGTCTGATGAAAATCCACATACCACTGTAGAAACATATTTCCAAATTGCTTCTCTGTAAACATGTGGTGCAATATGATCGGCAATCACTTGATTGGGCCTATTGTGTTACCAAATTGTCTTTCTGCAAAACAAACTTCTACTACTGTTGGAGGATGTTCCCTTGGTATGGCTACAAGGATTGTTATGTTCTTTTAGCATGATGGATCTCCTGCACATTAGAGCCATCAGATAACACAATACCTAAATTGAACTTTCCCTAATGATGGATCGGCCACAGTGGTACCATGTTTATATATTAAAACTGATTTGAATGCTTGTATGAGGTCTGTTCAAAAAAGTACCAGGATGTAATTTATTTAAAATATATATAATAAAAGCATGTGAGCTATAGGAACATATCCCCTTCAACATATTCTCTTCTCCTCTGCCTCAATGCAATGTTGTCAGCATTTTTCCTACTTTTGGAAGCACCTCTTCATTGGCCACCAAGATCTCCAGATCTTCTTCCCTTAGATTTTGGTTTGTGGGGATGAATAAAAACGAAATATACAAAGAAAAGGCAAATACAAGAGACGAATTGATTGTTCACATTACAGATAATGCTGCCCTCATAAATGAACATCAAGGTGACCTCAGAAGAACAACACTTACTATTTACCACAAGAGCTGCAAAGTGCATTGAGGTTGGTGATGGGATTTTTGAACATTTATTATGAACTGTAAATTACAGTATTTGTCAATTATTTGCATTTTTTTTTTATCATTCAAACAGTCAATAAATACAAACAATAAGTCATTTATCGTTCTTCTCATAATAACGTAACCTCTCATAATAACTTTTTATGTTCCATTTTCAAACAGCTGTATATCCACATCCATTGACAATTGGATACATGTTCATATGAACTATTTTACTCAGAATAATCAATACTACCACCTATCAAAATATTTACTATTCCTCCTTGAAACACTGTGTGTGTGTGTGTGTGTGTGTGTGTGTGTGTGTGTGTGTGTGTGTGTGTGTGTGTGTGTGTGTGTGTGTGTGAGTGAGGGTGGGGATCATTAATTAAGAAACCATCAAATATAATTGTTTACTTGTTATAATATTATTATCCATAGGAATAGAAAAACTAAAACTGCACGGCACTCAACAAGTTAGAATCTGAAGAAATATTATTGAAAGCTCCTGGCAATTAAGTCAGCTTTCTGAGAATACAGAGAAAATTGTAATATAGCAAAGGTACATGCAAGAAAACTAAAAAACTAAAACTTGTGGAAAGAAATGGGAGACAATTATTATCATCAGGATGGAAAAATATTCAAGAGTATTTAAAAAAAGCATCAGAATTGATATTAATATAGTTATATAATCTCTGTAATTAAAGTTGTATTGTTATTGAAAGCTCTGAACATATCCTCAGAATGAGCTGACTAATTTATATATCCCAAACTAGTTTATATACCCCCAAAGTGAAACTATCGGTTATAGTTTGACTTGTGGGGAGGGGGGGATATTTATTAATCTCTTAATCTGCTTCCCAAATAGTGTACAAAACTTGTTTTTGTATTCTTTCATTAAGACATTACACAGGAACATAGCACAAAAATTTTTAATAAACTGCAATCATCTATGAGATCACAGATATATTTGCATTAAGTGGTATTGCTCTTGCCAGCCACATAATAAAAAGCTGTATTTTTCATATATGTAATTATGCTGTTTTGAATTGTGGAAGTTTTCCAGAAGACTGCATTTTTTTAAGGTGTGTATTAGTTAGACTTGAAACTTATGTTGTGTATTGCTTAAATGGAATTAAATGCTAAAGATGTAAAACTAAATGTATGTTATCTTAGATGTGATACTTTGTTTACTAAATACAAAATATGGATAATTATATGAACTGGATTTTTTTTTCTTTGCCACTTTTCCATATTTATTTCTATATATCTTTTCGTTGTATAATAGTTAGAGGATACATCAGAAAAGGTATGGCTTTGATGGCACTGAAAGAAAATGCTAAAGCCTGTGCTGCCTTCCAAAAAGCTCTGGACATAGATCCTCAAAATGCAGTAAGTAATATCATTTATATTTATGATTTTAATTAGTTATACTTTTTTGAAGTAATGCTATGTATAATACACACAAAAACACAAAATGGCTTTGCTAAATATTCCTTATTTTTTTATTTAAAAAAACAATTCTGAACAGAACTGATCTTGTAGTTACTTGGCCAGAAATGATGCAAACCAAGGACAAGATTCTATATTGCCCAATGTCTCAATATCAACGATTTTCCCCTTTTACAATTTTTTTTTTGTATATATGTTTTTGATTATATAAAAAAATTACATGTAAAGGAGGATATTTGTTAAGTACAATGTCCCTCCAGGAAATCTTTAAGCATATATCTTGACCATTCTTTTAACAAGAAGTATTCATCAGTGATCTGATACTGTTTTTTACATATAATTTCTTTATATAATCAGAAACATGTATACAAAAAAGAAAAGAACTTGTAAAAGGAAGAAAGTCATTGATATTGAAAATCACATATTGAAAATTTTTCTTTTGTATTGATCTAATAGACCCCCCCCTCCCCATAAGTTTCTATCAAGTTCACTTTCTTCTACTGTCAACTCAACTTTACAAACTACACACCTTCAATCTATCTTCATAGAATAGATTCCATGCCTCTCACCAGTTTGGTCACTTGTCTGTATATTATCTTCCTCACCACAACCACCTGATCCCAAGAAACCAAGGTGACTAAATCTGTGCACAGTACTAAAGAATAATAACCACCCTATCTTTACTTGTTCAACATCCAAATAATTCTTTGAGCTATTTTGCCAGCATTTTCAATATGTCCTCTGAGTATTTCTCTGTCCATCATCAGGTCCAAATCCATGGCCTCATCAATTTCCTACAATTCATCACCAATAATGCGATACACAGTGTATAATCTTTTCATCTCAAAGTGCATAACTTTGCATTTTTCAGCATTAAATTGACAACTATTATCATTCACTTACAGTGCCAATTTATTTAAATTATCCTGTAGGATATCTATATAACTTGTCATCAGTAAACAACTGAGTATCTCCTGCTCTTAAGTTATTCCCTATATCATTAAAATATAAAATTTTAATTTTTAGCACATAGCCTTGTCACTCTACTAGCTATCTTCATTCACCTTACACTCCACCATATACTACTCTAGGGTGTCTATCTATCAGCCATTCCCTATCCATGCTACCAGCTTCATATTCAGTATCATATTCCTGTTTACCCAATCCTGAATTTTGCCTTTAACCAACTTTTCCTGTTCTTGAGGTACTAATTGTAATTTGCTACTTCTGTCTTGGAGCCACCTTTATGTAATGAAACTATCATATCCACTTGGAACTTTGCCTGAGAAGAAGCTTAAACAACTTTGTCAGGGGCACTGCCAGTTCTCTTGGATATTCTCATAGCACACAGGTCAATGTGCATCCAATCCTGCTGCTGCATTGATATTTTTCTATTTTGATTAGTCTAGTGGTATCGGTCTTCCTCTGGATATCTTACTTGCCATTTTTGCTTCAAACGTTTGCTTTGCTAATCTTTTATCTCCCATTCTGTTTAAGGACCATATGAGATTTTCACTTTCTGATTCATACAAGACGTTTTGTTTTTTTTAATGTTGGATCCCACCCATGAAAGGTTATTGTAAACCTATAGCACATTTTGTACCATGAGTATGCTAAGGATCCCCCCCCCCTATCAATTTTATATATTTTTTGTAATATTTTATTTATATTTTTGCATAGTCCAGAAACTGTTCTAGAGACCAAACATCGAACTTTTTCGAGGTCACTTCAGGCCTCCAATAAGCAGGGTGGTAGTCTCACGACAGGATTCAAACCTGTGGCATGTTGGTTAGAGAAATAGTATACTAATATTCAGCAAATACATTAAAGTTGTAAGTCAGCAGTTAGAATTGAAGGTAATACAGGAAAATACATTGATCTAAAATCAACTATAAGACAGGAGCATACTGTCTACACTGTTATTCACCTGTTTGGATTAAGAAAAGTGGCATTAAAATTGATACCCAAATTGGAGATGTTATTCTCAGCTCTTTAGTTTATGCAAATGTTATACCTTAAATAAATCAGAGTCTTTAGAATTCCTAAGCTAAATTAAATAACTTCTGTAATAAAATGACAAAACCATGAAAATAGGCAGGAACAATAAAAACATCAACTATATTCTCAGTGGAGAACCTATAGAACAAGTAAAATATTTCAGATATTAAGGCACAATTTTTAGTGACAATGGAACAAGGGAGAAATTATTCAAAACACTAAACTAGCTGCTTATCCACAGTACTATAAGTTAACGCCAACCTCTTGCGGATGAGTTCTCCATTAAAAATTAAATAAATACAACAGCATTCAATTTTAACTTAACAGATCTAAAGAGTTGGATTAGAAACTAGTGATCAAACAGTAGAGACCATGGTATAAAAATTCTGAGAAAAATTAGGGATGGTGTCATGAGTAGAATCTTGCAGTGATCCTTATTTTATTTTCTGCATCATATCAGATTAAGATATCAAATTAAATATGGCATTTTTAATTTATATTAAAAAATCATACCTAAATGAGTACAAGTTTTAGTGAAGTTTGCTACTAAACTGTGAACTGTACTAAGTCAGCTATTAAAACAACCTCAACAAAATTGACAGGCATCATTACTGTACTGCCCTAATATCAGTGAAAAGTGGGACAAATCAAGCTTAAGAATTACATAAATATATGGACACTGTTGTACTACTTATGTGTATCCCACCCATGAAAGGTTATAAACCTATAACACAGTAGTAGTATTAGGTGTGTGTAAATGGTTAGATGAGCCAAAAACTCTATTATAGAGACCAAACACAGTGATTTTCAAGACACTTGAAGCCTCCAGAGTGGTGGTCTCACACTGCATGATGATATTCACAAAACATCCATGCCCATAATGAAATTTGAACCTGCAGTCAGCTAGTTAAAAAGTATTTATGCGATCTGCTCAGCCAAAGTTTACTCTGTTCATTAATGCTGCCTTTCCTTCACTCTTAATTCAGATAACCATGCTCACCTCTTTGGTTACTCAGCTGAAAGTTAACTTCTTACTGAATTAAACTGTGGGATTATCTTCATCAGTGACTTAAATGTTCATAATTCAGTCTTGCTCCCTCTCTTCATAGATTAAGCTGGAAGGGAAACCAAATTACTTACTGTCAATAATTATCTAACATGCACTGTTCTCTTGCTAACTTGAATATCAGATAGTCAACATTCTTAAAACAGCCTGAATGTTTTCTTAAGCAACTCTCCCTCCAAATACACTACAGAATGTTGCTCTTCTCATGGTAACTCCATCCATAAATTTATCCATGTTCTTCCTCTACATATCAACCCTCTCCCAGCCAGTTTCCACATCTTATTCTATGGCATTGAAAATTCCAGTTTCAACTGGAATGACTTCCAGGATTTCTACACTTATGTAATGTTATAAGTAATATAAACCAAGTGGAACTGTTAACTCAGCGTACATCAAATGGCACTGCCTAGAGTTAACACTCTCAGTGCAGTACTGCTTGTTGTAAATTCATTGAATTCATTGACCTTCTTTATACAGTAATCGACCATTTATTCACCCCGTCAGTATTAGAGCTGTGAATTCTGATAGTTGATTGGTGCTGTACTAGAAGTGGATTAATTGAGGGATCATCATTTTGAAGAATGGATAAGCAGTAGATTACTGTAGTTTAATTTACTGGCTGGAAAAGTAAGCTTATAGTTTTTTTCCTGTCTTACAGCTCTAGTAAGAATACTAGCTATGAGATATAATAACTTCATAGTATTGCAAAACAATTAACTGTACTAGTTGTAGAAAAATTTGACTGGTCTCATTATATTCAGTGAAAGAAATTTTCATAAATGTGCCTAAGAAATTTCAGGCATGTTTCTTTGTATAGTCTCAAAAGGCAGACCTGACTGGCAATGTTCCCTCTAAGATGTGCACACATGTTTTACAACTAGCGCACAAAGCAAAAAATATGCGCACACTAGATTTTCAAGATGAAATTAAAACTGATTAAAGAAGTTCCACCTAAACATAACCTATAAAATCAGATTAATATTAAATACATATAAAATATTTATGTTAGCTCTGTGATTGATGTCACACAACTTACTTGGTGATGGTAATAATACACACACTTAGAATCCTATCTAGCACAGTCAGTATTGTGTTGCGTCGCATGCGCGAAGTCCCTGGATTGAGTCCTGCCAAAGGCTTGTGAATCGTGATTTCCGACTGTTTACTGGGGAGGCTATTGCTATGTGTGGGAACATGGTGGGGGAGTTGGGGTGACCTGGCTGACGTCCCATTGACACCAGAAGGTAAAGAGTGAACTAAAATCTTTTAACTTTTTTGCTTAAATGATCAGTATGGTGACTTGTATGGGTGCGCACATACTTTTCAAAAGAAGGCAAATTTTGCACACACGTAAATTTCTGCACACATTCACAACAAAAAATTAGTGGGAACATTGCTGACTGGCTTTAATTGTGATAGCAGACATTTCTTATGCCTTACATCCATACCCATATTATCAATCATGTCTAGCAGACCATGCTTTGGACACTGCACGAATCAAATGGGATAAAAAAAATTGCTGTGCTTTGCTGCAGTAAGTACAAATTACTTTTTTGGAACTGGTAGTAAATCTTAAAAACCAACTTCAGTGAATATGGCTATATGAGACTAAAACTCCCCAATATTCAAGAAATTGTAATTCCTTGACCTCTCACCCAGACTACAAACACCTACAGTGAACACTCCTCTCTTAGCACTTTAGGTTTAAAGTCTATTGCTTGCACTATTTTTGTGCATATTATTGTATTCATCTATCTCCAGTGATCGCTGATAGATGACCTACTGGAGTCATTAAGCTAAGAAATGAGTTTGACCAACACTTAATTTTACATGCTGGTTTTATTGACATAGGATATTTGAGAACCTTAGTAAAAGTGCAGCTCATCTCAATTTCGATTTTATTTTGACTATTTTAGCTAAAATTGTCAGAATTACTGGCATATTATTCAAAACAACAGTGCATCGATCTACCATTTATGCAGTCCTTCAATTATCATGGCATTCTGATATTAAAGGTTATTTAATTGAAGACTCGATGTTTTGAAGATCAGATATAATACTCCACTCTAGCTAGATGTAACTTAATGAAATTTTGCATTCAGGATATTACAAAAATTTGTCATTATTAGCTTGATTGATCTTCAGTTCAAAACTACTCACAATTACATGTTACAAATAACAGTTAATAAGCTACATATACCACATAAGTTAAATTTCTATAGGTTCAGTTAATGTGAAGAATGATTTATTATATTAGTCACCTCTTTTTATGATTGTTTAGGCTCATGTTAGTACAAAGTAACTATCACTGATTTGTAAATTTTCATTTGCATTTAATGTAGTGATAGGTGGTATTGATTAATAAACTGATTGATACCGAACAAATTTCTGTGGTTATTTTGATGACGTACATTTTTTATTTACGTCATCAATAAAATAAAAGATTATTTTGATTAGTTGGAGTTAATTAATATGCAACTGATACTATTACAAGTGTTGGTATTGTTTTGCTGTGCTGTGTGTGTGTGTGTGTAATAGAAAATTTAAAAAAATTAAAACTACAAAGGAAAAGTGATAGCAGTAGTAGTTCAGGGTCAACACAAGTGAACTTGTTCAAGGAGTGGAACAACAGAAAAAAATCTTATGTGCATTGCTTTTTAATCAGAACAGAGAAATAATTGATGTATAGCTTGCCTGCTTTTTTAAATACCTGCATGGAGTTAATTAGTTTGGGATTTTCCATTTTTCTGAGTGGTCCAGTTTTTTGCTCAGATACTATGGCATATATGTTATGATTATTATATGATAGAAATTATGCCATTATCAATCTAGTTACATTTATGTCTCCTGGTGGAACATTGAAAAAGTAACAATGATAATAATCATATTTTATTTATAAAATCATCCTGTATATGGATAGAAACCAGTACTGCTTTAATCTCTGCATGGAAACCTGTGGTTAATTAAGTTAATATCAGAAAAGCAACTGATCATGTGTGTATACTATTCCAACTTACCAAAATATACTTAAAAACATAATGTACAACAAGGTGACATTTCATTATCCTACAACATCAAGAATTAATTTTTGGGTCATATTGTTTGCGAAATTTTTAATAAGTTAGGCATTGTAGACCCCTGTAAACAACAAGACTCATCTTTTTATGTAACAATTTACTATACTAATATAATATGTTTTGTGTTTCTAGGAAGCCTTGGATTATTATCGGCGTTGTATGTTGGCCTCCTCTTCCAATCCTGAAGAAGTCAGAAGACGTGCCATGGAAGATCCTGAAGTTCAGAACATTCTTGCTGATCCTGCAATGAGGTTAATCCTTGAACAGATGCAGAATGATCCACAAGCTGTGAAAGAGTAAGCTTTTGTTTTTTCCTGAAACATTTTTTATAGAAATACATTACAGTAAATAAATGAAACATCCATATTATCGTAACTTTATGATAATCTTCTTAAAGAAATAGAAACAGAAACAAATAAAAGGGCTTAGAAGTATTTCTTTTCTCTCTTTTTCATATGGGGTCACTTAACAGGTTACTTTTACATTGGTAGCTTCAGGAATGTGTGAACAGAGTTGATCTTGGGTGGTATGGTCACTTAAACAGTGGGAGAAGAAAGGTTAGAAAACAAGTGTTTTTTGTCAGGATGGCAGGGAAAAGATCCTGAAGACAAAATATTAGGTCTGATATTGGTGTCCTAACAGATTAATATGAGTGAAAATTGTCAAAATGAAGTTAGTAATGATTTTAACTGTTCATTTAGCACTGTTATAATCTTATACATTCCCCTCTAAGGGTACATATTAGGAATTTGTTACACTCCTTGTAAAAAATGTTGTGTTTTCTAATTACTAAACAACTAAGTTATTTGGTAAAAGGGATAATGACTAAGTTGTCATTATCCCTTTGAAGAATGGTGGAGAGATCATTGTTGTAGACCTTGAAGTTTGGGATTAAAATAAAGATGCTGAGAAATTATGTTCTGCTTGATCCTTTATCAGTTTGCATGTGCAGTATCTTCACAACTAGGCTTCTTGTATATAGAGGCTAGTGACTTCACATTGATTGCCTTAGTATCCCATAATGCAAAGCACATCCTTTTGGATGTGTACAATGCTATACGTTATGGTGAAGGGCCACTACCCAGACTCAAAAAAGATATCAAGGTTGCAGTAATGCACAAAAGGTATATTTCCCATATAAAGTAGCGAAAAGGTGTAACACCTGATTAAAAAAAAAATTCTAAATTTTAATTATTTTGAATGTTAACAATGTCAAGTTCCTTCCTAATAGCCTTATTTTTAATATGATTCTGTCTTTGATGCCATCGATTCACTCCCCTAATTTTTCCTCATAACCCTCATATCCGTGATCTCTGGTATTTGATCAAGTGCTTTATTTCTAATCCAACTCTCAGATCCATAACTCAAAACTCATTTGAACACTGTCTTGTATATGGCTAACTTAGTATTTTGGCTAATTTCTCTCTTATTCCATATAACTTCATTCAGCTAGCCTACCGACTGTACCAGCTTTGCTTATACTGTTATCTATTTTAAGATTTAACTTGCCATCTTCACTAAGAACTGTGCCTAAATAGCTGAAATATTTTACTCCTGTTCTATAAACTCTCCATTGAGAATACAGCTGAAGTTTTCTATATTCCTGCCTATTTTCATAGGTTTGGTTTTTTTATTGCTGATTTTCATGCCAAATTTGTTACAGCTGTTATGCAATTTAGAGTATCCTAGAGACATGCACTTGAATGTGTTTAGGAGTATAACATCATCTGCATAAAGCAAAGAGCTAAGCTGATTCTATCAAACTTAACTCTTTGTATGAAACTTGACTTTAATATCAGGTTTAATGACATTTTCTTTCATAATGCAATCCATATAGATGATGGATAAGAGTGGATCCTTGTCTTACCCCTTGATTTTACATCAAACCATCTTACTGTATTGCCTTCAATTCTAACTGCTAACTTACAACTTAAATATAGACTATGTATTGCTTGCTTTGTATACTGTCCCATTTACTCCATTTAATTGTTTAATTAATAATTTGAAAAGCTTTTCTCTGGACACATTGTCATATGCCTTTTCCAGATCTATAAAACTTAAGTATAGATCTTTGTAATGTTCCCTTGATTTCTCAATTATATGCCAATTTTGTTCCTCTCCGAGTTTCTCTTCTACAATTTTTCTCAGCCTTTTTTCAAGTGTACTTACATGAATCATATACCTGCAACACTTACTAGTGAATTTCAGTAAGGAAATACCGTGAGTAGACATATTACTAACTATTATAATAACGGAATTAACTCACATAAATTATTCTTTATTCGAGAATTTTCACCTGAGTATCACAGGCATCATCAGTATAGATACAAGGCTAATTAAACAATA
Organism: Typopeltis vanoorti; assembly: GCF_054136105.1. Taxonomy (NCBI): domain Eukaryota; kingdom Metazoa; phylum Arthropoda; class Arachnida; order Uropygi; family Thelyphonidae; genus Typopeltis; species Typopeltis vanoorti. The sequence continues at coordinate 3,215,506 of NC_143558.1, forward strand.
ACTGTTATATTCACAAAGCACCACCTAAGTAGCTAAGGTTAAATTTCCTAAATTTATTTTTAATTATTTAGTTATTTAATTATTAAATAATTATCATTTAATAATTAATTTAATAATTTAATAAATAATTATTATTTAATAATTAAATAACTAAATAATTAAAAATAAATTTAGGAAATTTAACCTTAGCTACTTAGGTGGCACTTTGTGAATATAACAGTTATTGTTTAATTATCCTTGTATCTATACTGATGATGCCTGTGATACTCAGGTGAAAATTCTACGAATAAAGAATAATTTACGTGAGTTAATTCCGTTATTATAATAGTAACTTACTAGTGAAATTCCTTTGTAATTGAGTGGCCATATCAGTTTGAAAGCACCAGCTCTTGTCTGATCACTGAAGTCAAGCAAACTTGAACCCAGTTAGTAGTTGGGAACCCTGAGTGCTACTGTCATCACAATTTCTGTTTATTGGGGAAAGTGATCATTTGGTCTTGTCTAGGGAGGTAGCAAAAGGAAAACCGTAAGGATTACTGACACACTTATGAAGCAGTTTGAATTTTTACCATGGCATAAAGTTCTGCATGGGAAGGATGTTCACAATGCATGAGGGATAGTTGAGAGATATTGGGAGAAGTAATATCACACTGTATACCCAAGGCCAGGAAGGTAAATCAGGTAGGAGTTAGATGGATAAATAGTATTATTAAGCATGAGCTGCAAAAAAAAAAAAAAAAATTGTTGTGTATAAGGAGAAAGATGACCAGTAATGAACTCATGAACAGTACAATGATCAGGCAAGAAAGATGACCAGCATGGTGAAGAAGGCAAAATTAGACAAATGAGTAAAAGGAAATCCCAAAGAGTATTTTCGTCATGTGACAAGTAGGAAGAAGAATGATTATGGAAGAATAACTTTCATGAGTGCAGATGGTAGAAAGATAACAGAAGTAGATGGCTATGTGTGTGTGATCATTTTGCAAGGTTATATCATTCGAGTGAAGATATTATGTCGGGTTACAGGGGCCGATGTGTGAATAGAGGTTGATGAACTGGAGGTACTTAGGATATAGATTCTGAATGCAAATACAGTTGTGGGATTGGATGGGATATCAGCTCGCATTTTAAGAGAATGTGCAACTGGCTATGCCTTTTGACTGAGTTGTTTGAGACTCAGCTCTGGCAGAATCCCAAGAGTGGAAGGATGGCAAAATTCCTTTGCATAAAGGAGGATCTAAGTCTGTGGTAGCAAATTATAGACCAAACAAATAAATTAAAGATTAAACTAGATTTTTTGCTTGGAGAGTGGTGAATGATTGGAATGCATCTTGGATGATGTTTGGTATTCTTACTGAACTCTTTAAAATCATAATTTTGACGAAAATTAATTTTTCGGTGAATTATGAAAGAATTCATCGTAAAATTATTGGTGATTTTTTTTTTTTTTTTTTTTTTTTTTTTTTTTTTTTTTGACCAATGGCATTTGCAACGAATTGTCATGTGATGAACTGTTATTCGACAAATTGTTTATTCCATAAATTGTCATTTCAATAAATTGCTTTTCTGATGAATTGTCATGGAACCCTCATACACATATCACCCATCTCTGGACAAATGCCATGGAAAAGTTTGGTGAATCTCAAGTTTTACTTGATATCTCCAAAGCTTCTGAGTATGTCTGGCACAAAGGCTTACTAAGCAAACTCCCATCATTTTATTTGGCCCAGGACTTCAGCAGTCAGATTGCCAGCCTTGTCTGGATGCACACTGTGCAATGGTGGATGGTTCATTATCCTCTCACCATTCAATTAATGCCAGGGTTCCACAAGGTTCTCTTCTCTCACCAACCATCTTCCTTCTATATATATCAGTGATATACTTCAGTTGACTTCCAACCCAATACAGTTTTGCAAATGACAGCACATTACACTCCCTTTCATTTGATAAACCTTACTCTACACAAATCATCTCAACCTACAGAACATCAACCACCACTGCCCTCATTTCTGATCTCCAAGCCATCCTCCAGTGGATTCAGATAACTTTGTCAATTTCGATGCTAGCAAAACCCAGTTCTTCCTTATTTCGCTCTCTCTCTCACACACACACAAATACTTTCTCACAGTATTACCTTTGACAACACTCAAATTTCTAGACAAGATGAGATTTCTTTTCTTGGAATCACCCTGACATCAATCCTCTCCTAGCATAAACACATCACAACAATTGCCTCCTCAGCTTTTCAAAAAATTTGGCTCTCTACTACCCAAGTGATTACTTACACTTGGGCTCGCCGATAGTTTTTTGGCATGAAACTCTAGGATTTCGATCCGAGTTTCATACTTGGCTGTAGAATAATACGGGATTTACCATCTCCCTTAAACTTATGTCGCCAGTAAAATAGCCTTTTGGCTTGTTATAATTAGGCTCTCTTTTGCTTAAGACATTACTTCACCTCTGAACAGCTGTTAACCTTATACAAATCTGCCCAACTATTGAACACTGCTCAATAGTTGGGCAGACCTCACATTGGGATGGGGTCCTAAGAGCTCCCTTGAAATGCTTGACTCAATACAGATGAGAGCAATTAAGTTAATTAATAACCCATCTCTTACCAACTCACTCCACCCAATTTTCCATGAGTGTTTGGTTTTTGCAATATGTATATTCTATACATATTTCTATGGGAAATGTTCATATGAAATGGCATCAGTATTTCCCCACTCAAGTCAGTTGGAACACATGCAGCTGCCACCCTGCACCCTTCTGAAACCCACAGAACAAGTTTCTTTTCCTCCTCCTCCATCTCTGCTACTGCTGTATTGTGAAAGTCTTACTCCTTATTTGTTTCCCAAGGAATACAATATACAGGCTTTTAAATCAAATGTAAACAAGTTTTTTCTCTTTACACATGTACTATAGACTGATTAACCAACCTGTCATTATGGGCTCAATGTAAAAAAGCATAAGCTTCAAGATTCACGATGCCAACCTAATCCTTGTAAACAAAACTCATCTCTGCCAGGCCAACAATCTGAGGCTCAGAAACTATGTTTAATATCATGACGACAGGCCCAATGCCAGGGGACGGTAGTGCAGTTAGCTTGGAAATCTATTCTGCATACAAGTCTACCAGCAAACAGCTACTTGAAACTGAGTTAGCAGAGATACTAGACATGAACAGAGCAGTGCTAGTAGCAGGACCACCAATTAGAATGGTAAAATATTCAATGGTTTCATTTCACCACCACAAGGAATATCACATTTGTGGGACCTCTATAACCCACACACTATAGCACGACAGGACATCCCAACATTTTAGACTTTGCCATATCTCGAAACATTGTGCACCAATACAAGCTCAATGCGGTGGACAACCTCAATTGCGACCACAGTCCATCTTACTTCACATAGGCTTAAAATGGAAAAATACTCCTGACAAGCTATCAGTAATCAACTGGGGTAAGCTACCTAACACACTCCTCTAGTTCATAGGCCCAGTCCCAACTATCAAATCTAAAGAGATGATTAATACTTCAACAAACAACCTGGAAAAAGAGATAACAGCACTCCAAGCTGCTACCTCTACAGTACCATGCTCAACACCAATTGCCTTCGAAGAAATCAAGAATCTCACCCATGAGAACAACAGAGCCCCTGCACCAGTGTCCCAGGATGCTGGCCTCTGAAGATGGATAAACCTTCATCAGATCCAACAGTGGGAAACAAAATTGCTGGTCCTAAATGCTGAGGATCATTCACTGTGGAAAATGACAAAGGGCCCTTAGACTGCAAATTCCTCACACTAATCCATGGTGAAATAGGTTTGGTCTATCATGATGCCAGGAAGGCAGAAGCTTTCACTGACAATTTAGAAAAATAGTGCAGCCCCAACTATATGCATGCAGACAGATTTATCAGAAAAGTTCATGCCAGCATACATCTCATGCTGAAGCATACAAATATCCAAATGACACCCAACCAACGTCACCCACTGAAATACAAGAAACTAAAGAACAGGAAAGCACTGGCCTAGATGGGATTTCCAACAGGTCATCAAACAACTATTCCACAAAGCCATTAAGCACCTTGTAGCAACCATTAATGCAATGATAAGATTTCATTACTTTCTGTCATGCTGGAAAGAAGATGAAATAATCTTAATCCCAAAACCAGGGAAATGCAAAGCAGTTCCCACAGAACTACCATTCAATCAGCCTGCTCTCCTGAAAAAGATTGCTGAAAGAGTAATACTGACAAGATTGCAAGGAAATAGTTTGGCTTCCACAAGAATCACTCCATTGTACAACAAATATGAGAGTCATGGAACTCATCATTGTGGGATACAATTGGAAACAGTAGACCAGTGCCATCTTTCTTGACATTGCAAAGGCATTCAACATGGTCTGGCATACAGGCTACTTTATAAACTAATCATTGTCAATCCTCCATTAGGCCAGACCAGCCTTATCAGTCTTATCTTGAGGATCGGAAGATTCTTGTGAAATTACAGGGAATTAGATAATTCAAATGCAGGAGTTCCCCAGCACTCCCTATTGTTCCCTTTACTCTTTGCTATCTATATGGCCAACACAACAGTGGCTCTATATGCAGATGACACCACAATACTGGCCCAATCCCTAAGGCTGAGAATGGTAACAAAATAGCTGTAGACTACTATCTTAGAATTGGAGCAGTGGTTCAGGAGACGGTGCATCAACATCAATGTAGACAAGAGTGTTGCTGTCCTCTTCGCAAGAAAATGGGCACACCCCAAAGACAAGGTAATTATGTTTGATACTCCCTCATTCCATGGCAGCCAGTCACTAAATACTTAGGGATACTGTTAGACAAAGGATTCCGCTTTGCATCTCATGTACATTGTCTGCTCAAAAAAAAACAATAGGACAACTGTACCATTACTAAACTGATGTAGTCAGCTTGGCATGGAAATCAAGCTACTCCTGTACAAAACGATGATCAGAACTATACTGATACGGATTGCAAAACTGGGGACATACAATAGACTTGAACATTAAAAAAACATATATATAAATCATACAAATCGTTGGATGCCGTGTGGATGCATGGTGTTCAACGCTCATTGGGTCATGAGGATTGCCCAGCTTCACCAAGAAGAAGCCAATATCTCATCATCGAATTCCTGATACCCTCAAGGGGTGTACAGGATATGATAGTAACGATGTAAGTTTTCCATGTAGTACTAACTTTCGATCTACAATTTTCCTCCAAATCTTGTCAGTACTTCAACATTATCAGATTTTATATTTCTATCTTCTAAGGTACTTTCTACTGTATCAATCCACCTATATATTGGTCTTCTTCTGTGTCTTTTTCCTGCCAACCTGGCAGAGAACACTTGTTTTGCTAATCTTTCCTCTCCCATTCTGTTTAGGGGCCCTGAGATTAGCTCTGCTAAAACATTCCTGGATGCTAACAATGTTAAGTTTTTCCTAATATCCTCGTTTTTAATATGATATTGTCACTGATGCCATTTGTTCATGCCTCTTATCTTTCTCAGGACTCTCATATCTGTGGTCTCTAGTTTTTGGTCAAGTGTTTTATTCTAACCCAGCTCTCAGATTCATAAGTTAAAATTGGTTTGAACACTGTCTTGTATACAGCTAATTTAGTGTTTTGACTAATTTTTATTTTATTCCATATAAATTTATTCAGTTGACAGACAAATTGGTGTCTATTTTCATATTTAATTTACCATTTTCACTAAAAATCGTGCCTAAGTAGCTGAAATGTTTTACTTGTTTCAATATAGGTTCTCCATTCATAATTTTTCACTGTCTTTGTCTTGTTATTGCTGATCTACCAAATTCCAGATATCGCAACCTTCTTATGCAAAATGGCTGCAAACATTTTTGTGGATGCAGCTGTTCACTCTAACCCATTAATCTGCAGGACTATGACAAATATGTCTTCAAGACACAAATGCACTAAAACTGCAATCTCTTTTTAGTGAAAGGACATAGAGGGCATTTTGTATTGGGCATCTGGAATTTTTGAGGGACATTTACCATAGTCAGTTATTCGTGCATTGAAGACAAAGTGTGAAGTCAGGAGATTGGCCTTTTCTGTGGGTGCTAATGCAGTAGGTATCTAGATATGATAGGAATGGAAATGGTGTTTTACCACCAATTGCTTTGGTAAGAGACCAAAAAGTGCAGCTGCCATTTGGACAGGCTGCAAGTTTCTTCCTTTTTGCTCTTTCAAACTGTTTTGGAAACATTGATAGTTTTCTTCAGCTATTTTGAGCTTGAATATAAGCACTAAAGGAGGATGGAGTTCTTCATATAAGCCAGTTGTGGTATGCTTGATTTTTTATTTGTATAACTAGGTTAGGGACTTGCAGTTTATAGTAGTGTGGGTTATGTATGTTTCCATGATATGTTCAATGCATATGTTTGGGTTGGAAGGTCAGAAACAAAGTACAACCATGGGCATGAGGCATAGAAGTCATGGAGGTTGTCCCACTTGAAGCTGTTAGAATGCCAAAGTACGAGGTAGGTTGCAAAAGTTTCTGGCCTGACATACAAAATTCGCACCAGTTTTAAAACAGCATGCATGACAGCACGATCTATGGGAGCTTATGTGTACGAGTTTCAACTCTCTACCTCAGTCATTCAGATGGAGGTATTCGTTTCGCTAACACACACACGCTAAGTGGCTCTAATGTTAAAAATTGAGTACTGCATTATGATAGTTTTTCACCAAAGAAGGGCTTTCTCTAAGTGCTATCCAACATTGATTGTATGGTGTTTATGGAATTGGCCTGTGGAAGTGATGACTGAGGAAAATACCTCTCTTGTTGAAGAGGAACTGCTCAAAGAAATCTCAGCAAGGTGGGCCTTTCTATTACAGCCATCTTTCTGATCATTCACATAACAAAGGTCAGTGCAAGGTGGGTGCCCCAACTTCTCTTTTCATTTCAGAAGTAGCATCGTGTTACCTGTTCTCACAAGTTTTTAGAGCTTTATCACTGGGGATGAAACTATGGTTCTTTCTTACGATCCTCTTTCAATAGGGAATCCATGGAGTGGTGCAAACCAGACGAAGCACCATTGAGAAAAGCCAATGTCACTCAGTCCACCGAGAGGATCATGGCAAAAATCTTTTGGGATTGCTGAGAATTCTCTTGATTGATTTCAAGAAAAGGAATACCAACGTGAATGCTGAATATTATGCACGGCGCTATAAAGGAGAAGAGATGAGGAATGCTGAGTCATGGTGTTCGCCTGCTTCACAACGGTGCTCTAGTCCATACGACTATTGTTGTGAAAGCTACAGTGCAGCACTGTGGATTCCAGGAGATTGAATACCCATCCTATAGGCCAGATCTAGCATCCAGTAATCACCTCTTCTCGAAACTGAAGAAAGACCTTCAAGGAAGAAAATTTGCAAATGACAACGAGGTGAAAGATGCAATGTTATCTATTTTGCAGACAAAAGTACAGACTATTTTTTCAAATGCATAGAAATGCTAATTCAAAGATGTAAAAAGTGTGCTGAAGTAAAGGGAGATTATGTTAAAAAGTGACAATTGTTTTCTTTCTCTCACCTCTAAAAGCTAGTCAGGTGGGAAACTTATGAAGCCACCCTCGTATCTTATGTAGAAATGGTTGTGTGAGCGTTGTTGCATGGGGGAGGAGACAAGCACTAGATTGTGGTCAGCATTGCCTAAGGGGCCCCACTACATTCGCTATGGCTGTGTATTTTGAAGGATCACTGGTGGGAAAGAGATCTAGGGTGTTTGGGGGAGTGGTTGGGGTTATCTAGAATTCTGGTTGGCGTGTGAACAATTTGTGTAAGGTCGTTAGTGTGGGCAAATGTTTTCTAGGCCGACATTTCAAAAAATGATCTCAATGAAATAGGTCTTCTACATTGGTCAACCATCATTGATTAGTGCAAGAATTGCTTGCATTTGTGTCACAAATAAGTTTGTAGTTTCTTGACTTGGATTGGTAATGTCCAAAAAGCATATCTGCCAGAATGGCTGCAATTTTGGTAATTTTATCAGGCCCTTTGAATTTCTGAGGTTTCTGTTTTGTTATTTTTTGAGATGCCACCACTTCCGCTTATAAGGCATGTGACTGTGTAAATTTTGGTATGTCTTTGGGTTTTTCGTGGTTGGATGCAGTAGGTTTTTTCCTCTGTCTTGTTGTCAGGCTGGGCCTGAGTTAGTTTTCTCAGTTTCTTGGAGGTCAGGTATTCCCTTAATCCTTTGTAGTTGGTAGGGTGTGGTCCAGTGCAGTTGGTACATTTTGCTAGTATACTGTTCTCAAATTCACTCTCAGTTTCACTCATGAAGTTGTTGCATGATTTTCCCAGCACTTGACACAACAAAGCTCAGCCTTACAGAAGCAATGCGAGTGGCCAAATTTTTGGCAGTTGTGGCATTGACCATTGGATGTCCTTTGGTGTAGAGATTCTGGCTTGATGACCAGGCCGCAGTTGATAATGAGGTCAAAGATCTTCCACTGATCTTTTCTGATTTCAAGCAGCATTGGTCATTTGTCTACTCTTAGCATGTTTCTTACTTTGATGGGCTATAGCTGTGATTCTGGAGATCAACTGTGACATCTTAGATTGTTACTGATATCACTCAGCACCACCTTCATTGTTTTTTTTGCTTTTTTTTCATGATCTTGGTAGTTGTGCCATATTAAGTGACTCTGTTGCTGAATTGGATGCTGCCTTTAGTGTTTTTAGCCCTGTTTAACTCTTATTTTACATACTTTTAGAGCTGAGGCTAGTATGGCTCACTGTGCCTTGTCTTGCAATGTGACTGGATGTATTCTTCCCCTTTTGGCAGTCTTTGCATTTGTGGGCATTTGCGTGTTTTTATTCATTTTTCTTATGCTTTTTTTGCAGGCAATTTTGTTGGAAACCATCTACATCTAAGGTAAGTTCTTCTTTGGTCTGCTGCTCTTCTGTTGTTGCCCTGGTGTTAAGTATGTTGGGTGACAGATTGAGCACTGCATTTGGGAAACCGGGTGGCCATTTCTTCTACATGGCCATCTTAGTGCTTAAGATGCTCATGCATCTTGAGCATCTGTTCTTAGTCTGGGTGTTCCCAGTTCAGATCTATCTTTACTCCACTTTGTCAGTAATAGTTAAAGGGAGGAGAATTAAAAAGGAGAGTTACTAGCCACTACAGTGGCTAGTACTCTTCCATATTTGAGTATTTTGGGTCAAATATCTACTCCAGCTGCCTTTCCATATTTCAAGTTTTTGATGGCTTTTTCTTTTTCAAGTATTGATATGGATCTCTGTTTGAATTCCTTTGGAAAATGTTCTAGCATGGTTCTGTCACTGCTTGTTTTCTTATTTAACATTCAGAGTAATTACTCCAGGATATCCTTATCTTCAGTTTTCATGTTACCTTTATCATTTTTGATTCTTTTTTTGACATTCTTTCCTCCATTTCTAAGCGTTTTCAATAGCCTCCAACAATTTTACTACCTTCCTGATATTTTCTATATTCTTACTAAAGTCTTCGTTGACACTTAGCTCTCTTACATTTTTCTCTGTATTCTTTTAGTGCCTCTGCTGACTTATTTAATAGGAACTTTCGTTATGCTTTCTTCTTGTCCAGAACTACTGCTTTAACATCTTGTGTCCACCATGGTGATCTTAGTTTTCGATCCTTGCAGACAACTTCACCACATACATCCCTAGCTGAATCACTCAGTTTTCTTCAGAGTTTTTCAAGGTTTGGTTCCTGTTTCCAAACTGTTTTATTTTTTTTCAGTAATGTTTGTTTAGTTGAATTAATCTGTAAAAACTTCTCAATTTTATGGTGGCCACTTCCAATTTCAAATCCTTAGGGCTTGTATCCTAAACCAGCACGAAGAATTTTTTTGCTCTTTTCTCCAAATTTTCCCGAAATATTCCAAAGTGCCTGGTTAGATTCATTTCCTACTCTGCTTTCTGCTGTTAAGGGGTTGCCTAAGGTTCAAAGCCAAACAAATAGGAAGACTCCTCCACATCATCCTTAAGGAATGAAGAAAACTGCCTGGGGCTTCTGACTTAATGTCCAATTCCCACTTTCATGTGGCATTCCCCATTAGTAGGTTTCCACTGACTACTACTGAACAAACAAGGATGGGATGGCAATTTGGGACTTAGCCAACCAACTTGTACTCTCATTTGGCTTAAACCACAAATATTAATGTACTTTAGGTTTACAGTAACATTTTCATGGGTGGAAGCTACATAAAAAAAAATATATACAAATCAAAAATTGCATCCAACCTCCTGTGCAAGAGAAAACATGGCTGCCATTTGTGTAAGAAGTGGGTTGTCTGTACTTATTATTATTACGTGACACATCCAGGGAGTCCAAGGACTCATTGCAGGAGGGCACTCTACTTTGCTAAATGCATCACACCCTCTCCACTACTTAATTCTCCTACTATGACACTACTACCATCTTGCCATCAATGATTTTAACTTTCTGTTCTTTCATGTGTTATCTGCATTTGGATTGTAATTGATAGCACACAATATCTACCTGACTCCAGATACTGTAGAATGTGGAAGAAATATCTTATTGAAAAAAAAAAAAGTAACATCATTACAAGCATTTACTGCTCTATTTTTGGGAAAAGTGTTAATTATAAGATGACATTAAGTAGGATAATGTTGTGATATCAAGGAAATTGCTTTTTTTTGCAAAAGTTTAAAAAACAAAACTTTTCCAAGTTCTATTGTGCACATCTGCGGTATAATATTTAGCCAACGTTTACTTCATTTTCTCAGGAAAGGAAAGGAAAATCTCAATATCACTGTATAATTTTTCTAGTTTCAGAAGAAAAGCTGGTTCTTGTTGGAGAGCTAAATAATAGACTAAGAAATGATTACTAAATGTGTAGAAATATTTTGGGAAATTTTTAGAGAAAAGAGTAAAGCTAATAATAAGGATTGACTAGTTATTACTAGTGCCACATTCCAACACAAAGAGGAGTTCAAATTCACATGGAGAGAAGACACTAGAATTAAGAAAAGCCTTGTTGACTATGTCATTGTTGATTGATATTTTCACACTGTTTCAGGACACAAGTATACTGAAGATTTAAAATCAGAAATGGTTACCATTCAGTTTGGAGCAGGATTAAATTGAATGTCATATTGAAAATTATGTAAGAATGTTTTGAAACGAATCAAAGTTGACTAACTTTCAGAGATGAAGTACAAAAATATTCAAGAAAAAACGAAAGAGTTTGATAACAAGAACCAAACCTTAGTGAATCAGGTGCAGACTCCTAAGAAAAGACAGGCATATGGTGAGATTGTTTGCAACTACAGAAAAATCAGAGCTCCATGACTCAAGAAGTTACAGGTAGTTTAAAAAAAAAAAAAAAAAAAAAAAACCATGGCATATTGAAAGTTCAAGTAAGTCAGCTTGTACTCAGAATACAGAAAAGAAAAATATATGAAGCACTATGTAAAATTAGCTTATGAAGTCAGAAAGACTTTGTTAAGAACATAGAATATAAATATCAGGAATGTGGCAAAATATTCTATAGGCTGTTGTAATCAAATGATAAAGGTGACATGACAATTGATGATAAAGATACTCTAGATGTCTTGGGTAATTACTTTGAAAGATTGCTAAATGAAACAAGCATTGACAGCATGGTGGTAGAAAGCATCAACAAGGAATGCAGTTGGGAGTACATACCAATGCTTGGGATAAAAATTAAAAGAAAATCGTCAGAAATGTGGAAAGGAAGCCGGAGTAAATGATATTCAGCCAGAAATGCTCACATATGGAGGTACAAAAGTTTTGCAGTGGCTACATTGCATAATTCAGAAGGCCTGCTCAAATTGAATTGCAGATGATTAGAGTTCTCATAGTACCCACTTATAAAAAAGGGAAATAAAAATGTGGGAAATAGGAGTTTTCTACTGAGTATTCTTGGTAAGGTTTATGCAAGTCTACTTGAGAAATAGTTAAGAAAATTTGTGGAAGGGAGACTTGGATAAGAACAAGCTGGATTCAAGCCAATAAAGGTTGTCAAGAACAGTCATATTTTCACTTTAACACAGATAGTGAAAAATCATGGGAATATAACAATAATCTATAATTTTTGTAGATATGGAAAAGGCATACAACATGTTTTGAATAGAGAAAAGCTATTCAAAATGCTGCAGTTATATGGTATAAAACAAACATTATATCGAGCAATATATAATCTGTATTTGAGTTGTAACTCAGCATTAAGAACACACTGCAGGAAAATTCTAATTCTCACATTCAGTGTTATTTCCCTTTTTGAAGGAAGTACAGGAGCAAGACAAGAGTTCACATAATCTCCACTGTCATTCATCATTTATATGGATCACATTATGAAGTGCAGTGGCATTAAACCTGATATATTAAAATTGAAGATGTTAAACTCAGCCCTTTTCTTTATGCAGATGATGTTATACTCCTAAATAAATCCAGTACAAGTCTGCAGGATTCTCTGACTAAATTGAATAACTGCTGTAATAAATCAGCCATAAAAAGACAGATTATGAAGATTAAGCGGAAACATTGAGAACACCAACTGCCTCCTGAATGGAGAACATATACACTCAATGGACAAAACATTAGAGATAACTATCTAATAGCATGTCATTCCTCTTCCAGTGCAAATAGCAGCCTGTACTTTTCGAGACATTGACTCCACCAAATGCCAGAAAGTTGCTGGAGATAATTCCAGCCATGCCTTTTGCAGCATTGTCCACAACTATGCCTTAGACGTTGGTCCCAGGTACATGGATCTGATGCCTCACCCTATGGCATCCCAGAGAGATTCAATCGGATTTAAATCTGGGGACCTTGAGGCCACTGGATGGTCCCAAACTCAGTTAAGTGCTCCTCGAGCCATGCCTGAGTGGGTTTGCGCATTGTCCTGCTGAAACAGACCATTGGCTGCAGGATGAGAGAAGGCCATGAAAGTGTGTAGGTGATCAGCCAGCACATTCTGGTAGCTTGCAGCATTTAAGGATCTTTTCTGACACACTAAGGGAGACCTACTGTGTCACATTAGAAAGCTCCCCAAATCATCAGGACCGACCTGGCACAATGCAGCCATGGCCTTATGCTGTCAATGCCACAGCCGCACACTCCCATCAGCTTGGTACAACTGATAACAGGATTCATACATGAAGAGGTATAGTTTTGATGGTCCTGACACCAGGTAAGGCACAATGCCCAATGATGAGAGGTCATCAGTGGTACACAATTAGGGCGTTGGCTCCTGTAGCTATGGTATGCAGGGTACGTCATACTGTTCACTCACTGATGGTGCTTGGATCTCCAACATTAAAACTGGATGTGATTTCCTCTGCCATTGCCCTGAAGTTGGTCTGTACGAGCCTCGATAGTCTACATTGTCATCAGTGGTGTGTGGTTGGCCACTACTTGCTTGTTTGCTGGGTGCTGGTGTATCTGTTGATGGTAGACTTGTAGTAGACCCTTGATACAGTTGCCTTCAGGAACCCTAGGGGTCTTACCACTTGGGCAGTAAAATGACCTATCTGTTTTGTGCCGATAATACATCCGTGATCAAAGTTGCTAAGATCACCATATTTGCCCATGTTTGTCAATTGTGGTACACTGTTGGGAAGCCCCGATTTCTGCCTATTTATCAGCTGCAGTCGGTTTGGGTACATTTCACTCTGCACAGGAGATGCCACTGTCGACTTCCCATCACCCCTATCTCTAATGTTTTGTCCATTAAGTGTAGAACAAGTATAAAAAAAAAAAAAAAAATCGGCAATTTAGGCATAATTTTTAGTATAGATAGCAAATTAAATATGTAAATAGATAACAGAATAAACACAGCTGGTGAGGAACCAGTAAATAAATTTATATGGAATAAGGACAAAATTAACCAAAACGCTAAACTAGCATTATATAAGACTTGTTTGGACCAGTTTCAAGTTATGGTTCTGAGAAAGATATAAAGCTCTGATGATGATTAGGAGAGTGAATAACTGGATTCCAGCAATGACAGTTCATTTTAAAAATGAGATTAGAATGGAATTTGACATTCTTAGCATTCAGGAATATGCAACAGAGTTAATCTCGGGTGATATGGTCACTTAAACAAAATGGGAAAGGTAAGCTCAGCAAAACAAATGTTTTGTTCAGGAATGCAGTAAAAAGACCCAGAATAGAACCAAGATCCAGGTGGATTGATGCAGTAATAAGCGCCATAGAAGATGAATATAAGATCCGGTACTACTAACTTCCTATCAACAGTTTTTCTCCAAATTAATCTGATACCTGTCAAGACACAAATATTACCGGATCTTATATTCATCTTCTGTGGCACTACATAAAAAAGTTAGATCATTACTATCGTATTATTCTGTATACACCAAAAGGTACATATCAGGAATTTGTTGATGATAATATGATAGCTTATGATCCATATTGATAGCACCACAGGGTCAGTGTTCTCTAATTTTTGCTAGCCTATATGTTCTCGAAAAACATTTTGTGCAGAAGTTTCCAGTCTTTTTTCTTTTTTTTTTCATCTAATTATTACTATAAAATTACAAACACTAAATTAATTTACTTAAATCTGCTTAACTACAAAAATCCATAACTTCTTATACAAGTTCAAATGACTGTGCTGTCTAGACAGTAGACATTCTAAACAAATGCTTTCTCTCTCTCTCTCTCTCTCATAAAAGGTCTCACTTGACTATTATACTTGCATATATATTCTAGTAAGCAAGTTCTCTTAAGCACATCTTTCCTTCATTTTTGCTGAAGCAGTCATGAAGAATAATTGCTCAGACAATAGGAGTACATTTAATTGAGCATTTCCAAATGCTCTTTCAATAAAAAGAACTTTATTGCAGATTTCATTTTGCTCCTTGGAGCATATACCACTTGATTCTCATTAAGCACATAATATTCTCAGTAATATATGAAGGCTTGATACGGTATACTGTCCTTGAATATTAACTTTACAGTCCCCCTTGGAGAGTAGATAAAGATGCATATAAAAACTTTTTCAGTATCACAGAACTTAACTTGGTAGCTTTGTTCTTCTTGCTAGCTCTCCTTCCTTGCTAGTCTTGTTACCCGGTGACAATATGTTTTTCTTCTTTTGTTATGCTACTGGTTAATCACATGGCAGTTGTGGTAATTCTAAGTATACAACTGAATTACTAAATGCAAACATATGTATATGGTATATATATATTATTATTGTTATTTGTGATGCCTCCAAGGAGTCCGAAGACTCATCGGGAGGACACCTACTGTACAACTCTCCCTCTCCGCCACTACACTGAACCTCTACAACCAATCATCTACATCAATGCTATTCACTGCCCACCACCACTACTAGTATTTTTTGTCTGAAAATTGCGTGTGTTCAGGGCCAATTTGTCTGTATGCAGGATGAAAAACCTGAGTTTCCAGGAGAAAAAACTCTGCTACCTCCGTATGAAATCAACTAACTCACTTTCAATTAAAAAAAGCCAATATAAAGATTCCTCCCGTCATGACAAGGATCGAACTTAGGCCTTTTCTAATTGAAGGACATGACGTACCGTTGTTCTTCCCATTGCTATGGAGGCAATAAATTTTAAATTACTTTATCGTATAACAAAGAACTTAAATATCATTAATGAAATTTTCACTCAGCATACAGTATATAATAATATAAAAAATTAACATAAGTAAAACAGTGTGATATTTTTACACAGCCAACTGTGGAACTGATTAAGGGAATGTTGCATAATTTGTAAACTGTTTGGTATTGGATCCTTTCTTTTCAGAAAGGTAATGCAATGAACTATGCCTGAAAAATGTTTTTGTTATTGTAAGATACCGTATTTAGCTCTTTATGATGTATCTTAAACTTGAAAATTTTTTTTCCTCTTTTTCAGACATCTGAAGAATCCAGACATAGCAGCAAGAGTTAATAAATTAATAGGAGCAGGACTTGTAGCTATTCGCTGATAAGCACACAATTGTATTAGTTGCTGTTAAATATTCAGCTTCTGAACTGACAGTTATGCATTGTGCATCTGGTACACATTATAAATATAAATCAAACCTGCGTCATCAATAAAACTTTTGCATTTCAGTCCATGATGCCCTTGCTCTTATGAACTCATAAAGAAAAGTATGAGGGGGGGAAAAATAGATTAATCCGTGCTGGCAAAAAAAAAATAATAAAAAGTTATGCATATGAGTACAGTATACTTGTTATTGATTTTGCTCATTTTGATTTTGTATATTTCGAGAATAAGTTACCTGTTATAGTGGTACGGGACAATAGACGTTTGTTTTTACATAATGTTATTTTATTTTAGTGAAGGCAAATTTTTTTGGAATACCTTTTAAGTTTTGCACTCCTGTAAAAACAGTGAATTAAAAGAGCCTTTTAAAAGCAACTTTTGACTAATTCTTTGATCTCTGTTGCACATATTAACACATAGTATTGCTTATCTGTATTTGAGAAGAGCTAGCTAAAATAAAATTAATATATGGCATTGTCATGATTACAAGTTGAGACTAATTATTGCCTGTACATAAAGGACTCATGACAGTTTACATTAATAGTTTAGTACACTGTTCTCGTAGGAAAAAAGTATCCACTTTTCAAAAGTTGCTTTTCTAAATTAAAATCACACTTAAAATTTATCCAGAATATGCATTTTGTAATACTAACTTATATCTAGGTGAAAGAAGAAATTACTTGCTCATGTTTTTCCTCCTAACCTGTGTGTGTGTGTGTGTGTGTGTGTGTGTACGTGCGCACATGCACACGGTATTTATCTAAAAAATAAATAAATCCAAAGGCATCATCATCAGTCCCCTTCCACTGAAATAAGCAGTTCAGTAGTTTAGTTTAAGATGATTCCTGTAATATGTAATTCTATGGTTTTTGTCGCTATGAAATGGGGAAAACTATTCCGTGTCATAGTTATATAATATAGAATTACATGTATATCAAGGATGTCTTGCCCAAGCCACTCAAAAGATTGCATGCATTATTTCTTATCAAAAATTTATTCCTTTGATTTTTACCATTGCAACGTTAAACAAAAAAGTTTGGTTGGCATATCAGTGACAGTTGTTAACTCTTGTACATAGCATTGAAACCCTCATGGACATAAAAATTCACTATATTATGTTGTAAATGTTATGTTGTTTTCAAAAATAAAATGTTTTCAATGAAAAAAAAAATAGCACTCATTTCTCTTGAAATTATCAGCTATCAGCTTTTTTTTTTTTAAAAAAAAAAAATGGCATTCAGAGATGTGACCAATACTTATCAATATAAGGTTAATATCTCATGGAACAAAATAGGGAGGGATAAATAGTAGAAGTCAAGTGTGGCGGTTGCAGATTAACATATCAATGTTCATGAGAGACAACCTGCATAAATGTGATATTCACTGCTCTCTTTGATGTAATGTAGGCCTCAAATTATTTTAGGGGCACCATTTAGATCACATATGCACAACCCCATATGTGATCCGGCCCTAATCTATTTCAGCAAAGTTTGTCTGATTCGTAATGGTGGGAGAAAACATGGTGTGTTCTACTAACTCACATTAAGCTGACATCATATGACTTGCACAAAACACACTGTTTTCTCCAACCAAGGTCTCTTTCTCACTTTGACTAGCAGCATGTGTGAACTTGTTACAACGTGTCAGTTGGGTACTTGCGTTGGTGTTGTGCTTTGTTCAGTGCCTGCATTGATGTTATGTTCTGTTCGGTGCCTGCGTTGATGTTGTGTTCTGTTTTGTTCAGTGCCTGCGGTGTAGAAGACAGTTTTTGTTTGACAGTTCTGAATATTGCTTATAAATTTGGGACAATGTCAGGGGTTATTGCAAAAAACAAAGAAAAGTAAGATGCAGAGAATCATCAATTTCGAGACAATTGGACGGAGGATTATTATTTTGTTCAGAATAAAGGTTTGCCTGTATGTTTGCTGTGCAACGAATCCGTATCCATCTACAAAGAATACAACTTGAAGAGACATTTTAATTTGAGACATGCGGATCACCCAAAAATTGATGGACAACTACGAAAAGATGAAATACAGAAGTTGAAGAACTTGGAAGGTTGTTGAAGAAGCTTAAGAATGGAGGAAAGAGTGCTATAAAAGGAATTAGAGATGATAAAGGTGACATGAAAACGGGAGAAAAAGATATCCTTGAAGTATGGAGTAATTACTTTGAAAAACTGCTAAATGAAACAAGCAGTGATGACACCACAGTGGTAAAAAACACTGACCAGGCATGCAGTCAGGAATACATATCCATACTTGAAGTAGAAAAAGCCATCAAATGCTTGAAATGTGGAAAGGCAGCAGGAATAGATGATATCCGACCAGAAATGCTGAAGTATGGTGGTATAAGAGTCTTACAGTGGCTGCACTGCATAGTCCAGAAAGCCTGGACAAAGGTACAAATTCTTGATGATTGGAGTAGAGCTCTCATAGTACCCATATATAAAAAGGGAAATAAAACTGCATGTGAGAATTACAGAGGTATTTCCCTACTGAGTGTTCCTGGCAAGATCTATGCGAGTATACTTGAGAAACAGTTGAGAAGAATTGTAGAAGAAAAGCTTGGTGAAGAACAAGCTGGATTCAGGCCAAATAGAGGCTGTCAGGATCAGATCTTCACTTTATGACAAATAGTCGAGAAAGCATGGGAATATAATAAAGATCTGTATTTAAGTTTTGTCGATCTGGAAAAGGCATATGACAAGGTGCCAAGAGACAAACTATTCAATACGCTGCAGTTATATGGTGTCGATGGGGTATTATATCAAGCAATACTTAGTCTTTATTTGAGTTGTAAGTCAGCAGTTAGAATTGAAGGAAGTACAGGAAGATGGTTTAATGTTAAATCTGGTGTGAGACAAGGATGTACATTATCCCCTCTGTTATTCATTATCTATATGGATCACATTATGAAGGAAAGTGGTATTAAACATGATGTCAGAATTGGAGATGTTAATGTCAGCTCTTTGCTTTATGCAGATGATGTTATACTTCTAAATAAATCTGCTACAAGTCTGCAAGATTCTCTGACTAAATTGCATAGCTGTTGTAATAGATATGGTATCAAGGTCAGCAATAAAAAGACAAAGACAATGAAAATAGGCAGAATCATTGAAAATGTCAACTGTGTTGTGAATGGAGAACCTGTGGAACAAGTAAAACATTTCAGCTATTTAGGCACGATTTTTAGTGAAGATGGTAAATTAAATATAGAAATAGACAACAGAATCAGCAAAGCTGGTTTGGTAGGAAGTCAATTGAATAAATTCATATGGAATAAGAGAGAAATTAGTCAGAACACTAAATTAGCTGTATACAAGACTGTGTTCAAACCAGTTTTAACTTATGGATCTGAGAGCTGGGTCAGAAGTAAAACACTTGACCAAAGACTAGAGACCACAGATATGAGAGTCCTGAGAAAGATTATAGGCGTGAATAGATGGCATCATTGGCAGTATCATATTAAAAACGAGGATATTAGGAAAGAACTTGACATTGTCAGCATCCAGGAATGCATTAGCAGAGCTAATCTCAGGTGGTATGGTCACTTAAACAGAATGGGCGAGGAAAGATTAGCAAAACAAGTGTTCTCTGCCAGGTTGACAGAGAACACTTGTTTTCTGCCAACGACCTAGAGGAAGACCAAGATGTAGGTGGATTGATACAGTACAAAGTGCTTAAGACGATAGAAATATAAGATCTGATAATGTTGGAGTGTTGACAAGTAACAGACTGATTTGGAGGAAAATTGTAGATAGGAAATTAATAATGATGTAATTTCTTTTCATGTAGTACTATCATATCCTGTACACCCCTTGAGGGTACATGGCAGGAATTTGATGATGAAGAACCTGGATACCCAGCAGCAAAGAACGCAGCACCACAGCATTGTCAAAGCCAGCTTTGTGGTAAGCAAAAAAATTGCTAAGCATTCTAAGTCATTTGGTGAAGGAGAATTTATCAAAGAATGTCTGCTGGATGTTGCAAGTATAATATGTCCTGAAAAGAAAGACTTCAAGAATATTCATTTGTCGAGACATACTATTGTCCAACGGATAGAAATTATAACTGATGATATCAAGAAAAGTTTAAAAGAGAAGATTGCTAGGTTGGAATCGTTTATGATTTCTTTGGATGACAGCACCGATGCCTCCGATACAGCACAAGTAGCAATATTTATTCGAGGAGTTGATGCAGATTTCAACATCACAGAAGAAGAATTGGCGCTTCGGCCGTTAAAAGGAACAACTACCGGTGAAGTTATATTTGAAACAGTCAACATATTCTTCGAGAAATTTGGGCTAAAATGGAGTTCACTATCTGGCATATGCACTGATGGAGCCCCTGCAATGGTTGGTGCACAGATGGGATTTATTGGAATAGTTCATGAAAGAGCAATAGAACTACAGATCCATCTGGAAAATTTAACAAATTTTCACTGCATTATCCACCAACAAAATCTGTGTGCAAAATCGATTAAATTCATAAATGTTATGGAAGTTGTAGTAGCCAGTATTAACTTTATTATGTCAAGTGCACTTAATCACCTCCAATTTAAGGAGTATTTGGCAGACCTATTTTCGGATTATGAAGATGTGTCTTATTATTGTGAAGTGAGGTGGTTGAGTAAAAGTAAAATGTTAAAACAATTTTCTGATCTGAGACGAGACATTGCAGATTTTATGAACGTAAAAGAAAACACAATTAACCAAGTAAAAGATGAGGAGTGGGTTTATGATTTAGCATTCCTGTAGATGTCACCGGATACCTAAACGAACTGAATCTTAAATTGCAAAAACAAGGCCAATTGGTTCATGAACTGCATGGACATGTCAAACCTTTTTGTAATAAACTGAGATTGTTGGAAAGTCAGAGAAGAGCTAAAAATTGTTATCATTTTCCTACTCTAGCAACTCATAAAAATATCCCTTTAATTGTTATGGAGATGAACTGAAGGCACTAATAGAGCAATTTGATACAAGGTTTGCCGACTTCAAAAACAAAGACTCCACATTCGCTATATTTGCTCATCCGATGGATGCTGATGTAAATAATGTGCCAGAAAACTTACAGATGGAACTTATTGAGCTTCAGACGGATTTAGTGCTAAAATCACAATTTAACAACATTGCTTTGAAAAATCATTTGTCTTTTCGGCAGCACATATGTGTGAACAGTATTTTACAAGGATGAAATACAATATATCAAAAATTCGGACAAGAATAATGGATGAAAAACTGGAAAATTCTATGGGATTATCTTTAAGTAATAACGTCAATATTGATAGTCTCGTAGTTGAAGTACAAGGCCAATCTTCACATTAAATTATGTCGTTCATTATATTATAAAATTTATGTAGAGCTTTATACCAAAGCATTATATTATAAATAAATGAAATATGAAGTAGCAACTTGTTTTAATTCATTTAATATTAATTTATTTTATTTAATAATTTGGTCCGGCCCTTGACTCGGAGATAGAATGATAATTTGACCCCCGAACTAACAGAAAAATGCAGAGAATACCGAATCCCTCTGTTTCCTCCTTATTGATTTAAAAAAGCATTTGATACCATAGAACACAATGCAGTCATCAGTGCCTTTCTGGAAATAAATGTGGAACCTACTCACATCCACATGATAAAAGAAATTAACAAAAATCAGACCACACAAATAACCCTATGTCTGCCAAGGCAATGTGATCTCCTCAAATCTATTTACCAGCACTTTAGAATACATTCTGAAAAAAATAGACCTAAAAGGAAGAATAAGCATAGATGGTGAAAAGCTACAAATCCTTATGTTTGCCGATGATCTAGTACTGATATCCCACAACCCAAAAGACCTAGAAGAAATGGGTGAAAAAATATACACAAACAGCAGTAAGATAGGCTTAGAAATAAATCTAGAAAAAACAAAATGGATCAAAAACATCTACACAAGTGACACTCACCTATGTATTGATAACATCCCTATAGAACAAGATGACGCCTACAATTACTTAGGACAAATAATAAAAATGAATAACGATTTATCTGAAGAACTAGCAAAAAGAAAGAATGCTGCATGGCTATCATTCAACAGAATAAAAGAAACTTACTGATCCAAATCTTGACATCTCTGCAAAGGCAAAACTATTTAATAGTGGCATTCTTCCATCACTCACATATGGATCAAAAACATGGAACATGACAAGAAAAGAAGAAGACTCAGAATAACTCAGCATGCAATAGAATGCAGGATTTGTAACATCAGCAAAATGGAACATGTTAGAAACACGGACCTAAGAAAGAGATCAGGCATAAAAGATGTAACTGCAGTATATGAAAGCAAGATGAGATGGGCAGGTCACATAGCCAGACTCCAGGATAACAGATGGACATATAGAATACTCAACTGTCAACCAAGAATAAAGAGAAAACCAGGAAGACCACCTACAAGATAGGAAGATCCACTAGTGAAATCTATGGGTATAACATGGAAGAGAGAGGCTCAAGATCGAGATCGTTGGAGGCATCTTTATGACCAGCACTCGTGAAGAAATCCTGAGTGAAACACAGGTCCATCAAGGTAATATACATACATAGATTATTTAAAAGTTAGGAAAGATTAGCTACTATCTCCCATAAATGGGATAGATATAGACCATCAGATCTGTTTAGGTTAGGAAAGTGAAGTAAAGTTTCACATGTTTAAATTGTACATATTTGGTCTGATGTATTAAAATAAATAACTTTTATTATTAAAAGACCAGAAGATAAATGATAAAATATACAAAGAGCCAACAAGTTTCACTAGCCAATGTCTAGCATTTTCAAGACTGAACTGGTGTGAAAACAAATGCATCGAGTTACATTTCAAACATACACTTTAGTAACTGTTAGGCCGTTACATTTTGTTCCTTCTGTTTGAAGGTTCATGTGTTCGAAAGCTTCAGTCAGATTACGGTACATGACCATGTGTTTTGTAGTTATTTGCATATTGTAATTCTGTCGAACTGAGAGAGAGGATGAGATTTTTCCATATGTCTTTAAGAACAATGCCCTGATTTCTATTTAAATTATTGCCTGTGCGTAATACCACAGCTGCTTCTTTTAAAGTTCTGTATCTGTAGTCATTCTCGATGTAAGGCATAGAACTGTTTTTCCAATCTATAACGTGATTTGATGTTGAGAAATGATGTGATGATTCTATTATGAGGTACCTTTCTTCAAATGTCCTGGAGTGCATGAAATTCCATGCACGTGTGGCCTTTCTTATGTTGGTCAGACTTCTAGAAGTTTTGAGGAACATGTGGGGGATGTCAATCATAATGGCATTGTCATAAGGACAAGGAATGGATCTGCTGAAGGAGGAGTCACAATCCTAGTGGGCAACCACATCCCTTCCAGTGAGTCCAACTTAATACAAACATAGAAGCAGCTGCTATCCAGTTCTCAGTGAGAACTCTTGTAACAGTATACATCTACCTTCCTCCTGCTGCTGCAGATATCGCTCAGAATGACCTTGATGATGTTATGTTGCAGTTAGCATGCTTGCTTTTAATATGCGATTTAACCACCTTACTGGCCATTAAAGATCAAATATGCACCCTCAGAAGCTTCGTATCCATGATAAATTTCAATGTAATATCAATGACATTACAATTTTAATATGCACTTTGCATCCATGGAAATGTGGATGTATATATATATACGTCCTGGCCGGTAGCATGGTTAAACAGACACACTGTGAAGTAGTGTCTAAACAAACAGAAGAAGAAGAATGGTTAAGCTTATGTTAGACAACTATTCCCCCCCCCCTTGAATAGAGTAAGAAACTCCTCCTTCCCCATTGACTTGTCTGCTCTTCCCACTGTTCAAGTTGGAAAATGAAGACATTATTTGGAAGTGATCATTTCTTTGTGATATCCACTTTTTTAAGTAGGCAGCTTTCAAATGTGCTTGAGCAAGACAAATCATCAGAGCCAGAGGGAATCTTGGATTGAATATACATCTTCTAAAATGAGAGCAAAGAAGTGTGCAATAAAAGCTGGAAAATGAAATTACGATATATACCACCCACCTATGCACCATCCTTGAACATAATGGATGCACAATAGCTGACCGAGCAGCATTTGCCGACATGTTGAGAGAAAGAGATGTTTGCTAAAACCAGTATCATCTTATCCCATGAAGTTACTTCCCCAAAAATTCAAAACAGAAAAATTGTTCTCTTTGAGCAGCATAGAAGTTTCAAACAGGTTGTTTACAAAACCAGAAATGAAAGCTGCTTTGTTCATATGCCACCCAGCTGCTGTTGGACCAGACAACATCCATTATGGGATAGTTAAGCATTTGTCACCATCAGCCATAGTGCAACTGCTGTACCTTTCAACAGAAAACCTCTTCTCACCTCCTTTCCTATGAGAACAGCTTTATGGATGCCTTGCAAAAGGCTATTATTGTGTTTGCCAAGCCAGGGAAGGATTCAAAATCCCCGGTAAATTGTTGGTTAGTTGCTCTTGCCAGCTGCTTGTGTAGAATCCTGGATGAAATGGTTAGCTCTTGGCTTTTGGTTTCTAGAGAAACTTTTTTTTTTAAAAACACCACAATCTGGCATCTGCAAATATCATTCTACAGTTAATCATCTAGTCCTGCTGGAAGCATCCATTAGAGATGCCTTTTTAAAATGCAAACACTTGGTTTTCTTTGATATGGTAAAAGAACACAATACTGCTTGGAGATATGAAATATTGAAAGACCTATACAACTTTGATCTCAGGAGGAGAAACCACACTCTCCTAACTGTATATATACAAGAAGAGGGTAGCAAAAATTTGTGCATTTTTGCTATAGGCAAGGCTTTCACCTTAACTCAGAATTCAGACTCAAAATTTAACATATATTTCATATTTAACAAAAAAAAAAATTTTTTTCTCCCTCACCATGCCAACCCAGGTTGGCCAAGTGGGATAGAGTATCTGCTCTATAACCAATGTGTTGCAGGTTCAAATCCTGCTGTGGACATTGATGTTTATGAGTTTCTTTAAGTGGGAGATGATTTCATTGCCTGGTGTGAGACCACTACCCTGCTTATTGAAGGCCTGAAATAGCTTCAAAGAGTTTCATTTTTATTTTTCTAGAGTAGCACTTCCCAAACTGGGGGCCGTAAGTTTTGTCGAGGGGACTGTGAATTAATGAAAACAAATTTAACATTTGTACTGCAAATGTACAATAATAATATATCTATATAAAAATATAAGATGATGTGCCATGTCAAATGTGTATGTAAGATGCTAAAAATGTAATATTTGCATTTGATTTTTGTGGTATTCACTGTGTATGTTTCGTATTGAATATAAATACAATAAATATAATAATATTTGTCTGTATTATGATTTGTTTGCCGATGGGGGCCGTGAAATATTTTAATTCTTCCAAAGGGGGCCCTGAAGTCCAGAAGTTTGGGAAGCACTGCTCTAGAGAAAGGTTTCTGGACTGTGTAAAAATACCAAAAAAATTATAAAAATTAATAAAAATAGCGGTGGGGGAGGAATGTTCTTAACCCACTCACGGTACTAATCTACTAAGAGGGTTACAATCTTTTGTGAATGACAAAATGAGTGCTGGAAAGTGATAATCATACTTATGCACCTCTTGGGATGCAGACAAATGTTCTTTGCTCCAGTTGTATCATGCACTAAGATCAAAACGTGATTATGGGGGCCCCGAGTTCATGCTTCTGCCAGAGAAAGTACCTTGCGATGGTTGGAGTCTATCTACCATCAAGCCACATAAATCATAAGTGGATCATTTTGAATCTCACCAATCCCTAGTTTATATGTCAAGCAAGTGAACAATCCCTGTTGCTTCGACATCAACAGCTGTCTATGCTGTATGCTGCTAAAATAAAATCCCTGCCAGCCAACTGTCTCACATGACCAAACTATTTGTCCATAGGGGAAAATCTGTACAACACTCATCAGACTGCCATATGACCATTTGGTTTGTGAACAAAAGCTCTTACAAGTTCTAGATATTGGGTTAGACAACATAGCACAGATGTTACTAAACAGTACTGAATTGGCATTCACACATACTAACATGCAACTTTTTTTTTTGCAAGCTATCCAACATTCAGTTCACACGAAAACACAAGGACAGAAGTAAATAATATTATTTAAAAGCCATATATTTCAACCTGAATATTACAGGACATCGGTGGCAATGTTAATGACACCACTGATGATGGCCTGTAATATTCAGGCTGAAATATATGGCTTTTAAATAATATTATTTACTTCTTTCCTTATGTTTTCATGTGAATTGAAGAAACCTTATGGCACAAGTATAATGATCTACACATTCCATGCTCCTGTTGTCCAACAATTCTTTCAAGCACATACTCTGATTTTATGCCTGTCAGTTCAGTTAATTAGCTAGCATATGTTAATATAATTACTATGAGGCCTATATAGGCATGTATGGCCATTTTATGAAACCATTATAAAACTATTGGTCATAATACATTCTTGTATGTCAAATGTGTGTGTTCTCCTGGTCAGTTTGTCTGATTTTGTGATGAAAAACATGTTTCTGGCAGGGAAAAACTCTTCTACTTCTGTATGAGACCAGCTAACTCACCATCAATTGAAAAGCCTGTTAAAGCTTCTTTACATCCTTCCAGCCAGAGAACATTGTCAAAATAGACTGAACTATGGTGCCTCTCTCTCTGTCTACATACATGATTCAAAATCAGAGAATCTACTGGAATCTTCTGATTCCAGTAGATTCTCTCAGTTATATTTCATTGGGATCTGAGCAGATATTCTCCAGAATATCTGCTCAGATCCCATGAAATGTAACTTTTCTGCTGAGTTGTATGCAATGGAGCTTGTTTTAAACTATATAAGATACAAGGTGCATTACATATACACAGTGGTGCACCCACCTGGGGGCCAAGGGGCCTGGGCACATCTCTACAGCTCTTAAACATAGCTAGCGATCAACACAAGTATAATTATAATATATAGCACACACTGCTCACTGACTATGATTAAAATATCACAGTTCTGTCTTAATTTTAGATAGTCTCAAAACTCTATGAAGGTCTAGATACTCCCCAAAGAAAAGGAAAAAACACTAGAAAACTTTCCAAAAATCTTTTCCTAATTAAAATTCATTTTTGTTTTATTTATGTTGTGTCGTGTCTTCTATTTCTATACTACTTATGAATTAGCGATCACTGCAGATGTTCAGTCATAGGTCGTATGCGATGCGTAGTGTGTATTCGCAAATTGTCTACTCAACTCCCCCCCCCCCAAGGTTAAATCCTGAGTGCGCCACTGCATATACAGATTCGTGAAGTTCTCTATAGACAATAACATGTCTAGAGCTGCAGAAACATCACGGGCTCTAGAATCGAATGTGTTTTCTCAGTAATTGAAGCTATGCTTGGATGCGTGCTTATGTTGGATTCCAAGCCTGTTCCAGACACAGATTACTGGCAGATCATCAGACAAACTTTTATCCCACTGGCAGTCATCATGGAATAGAGAGACCAATAATAAGCCCCCATTAAATCAGGCCTGAAGTCAGATTGTGGCAGTCTATTTTAAGCAAGGACCCTAAACAGAAAATTGTTCTGCATAGGTCATAATCATCTTACATATTCCCTCCTTCCTATTATGAGTCAGTTGTGTGGTGACAGAATAATCATCATTCATATTTTAATTGACAGTCCTCATTGCTTCAGTGAGTGCAGTCACTATTTTAATCACATTCATAATGTACCTGAGCCCTATACTCTGATTCATTAAGTGGCATCCCAGTTTTTAAATTTTTACATCATATCAATGTATATCATCTAATATCAATTATATACTGTACATATTTGTTTAATTGAGCATATACGTTTTTAACACACTTGGTTTTTGTGAATTTTTTTGATACTTATTTTTGTATACTTTTTTTATGTTGGTTTTTATTTCATATACTGAGTATTATACCTGTTTATGCTTCTTATTTTGCACTGGCACAGCATGACCATTGACCATAGCTGTCCTTGCACCATTAAACTAAAAAAAAAAAAAAGTACAGTAAACCCTCAATTTAACAGACAAAATTTCCGGTCCGTATGTCATGTAAAAATTAACACCCTGTTAATTTTAAAATGCTTTTAACCAAGATTTACTGATAATTAAATTAACAGGTTATTTTTTTTGTTATTAATTTCGTGTTATTTTTAACAAATTTTTGCAAATAGGCCATCATATGTTGGAAAAACACTGTAGTAATTTAGCCGATATAAATAAATCGCCGCTCATAAAACATGTTCAGCGAATGATCACACCAATCACGCCGTAATTGGTTCTTTTGTCGCGTGGTGCGACTTTCTGCGGCAGTTCTAACGCATGCTGGCCGATGCATTTGGAAAATCTACTTTATTATATAATGGACTTTCAGATTTAACGGACACCCCCCCTCCCCACCCGAATTACTCCGTTATATCGAGGTTTTACTTTATTAGTCTACTATGTGTGTTAGTTGCAAGTATTTTCTGGCTGGTTTGTCTTGTGAATAAAAAGCCCAAATTTCCCAGAGAAAAAAGTCTTTCCATTTCTATGCGCCTAGCCTACTCACTCTCATTAAAAGTGTATCTGTATATATTGGATATTTGGCACACACTAAAAAAAAAAAGCTTAGTTTTGATTGAAGAAACATTTCCTTAATAAACCACTGTCTTGAAAACTTGTATAATTGTAATTGAATTTGACCTTTCCATCGTACATTATCTTGATGTTTGTAGATGAAATTTTTAGATTTTTGAAATGTATATCTCAAAAACTGACTCTTTGAAAACAGTCACCTGAATGTGAAGAACTTTTATATGGGTTTTCAGCTAATGTTAGCCACTCTCATAAGGAGATGTTAAGGATTTCCTGCCTCTAAAAATTCAAGATGGTCATCTAGCAAAATAGGCAAGCTAGCAAGAACAACACATGCAATTAACACACATGATATACTGACTTCATTTGCTTTGCTGTAATTCAAAACAACCATATTGTAAAAATGTTTTTTTTTAAAAGGAATCAGATGACAAAAACTGATAAAAAAGATATTCTGGATGTCTGCAATAATACTTGGAAAGAGTGACAGAACAGTGGTAGAAAATATTGAAGAGGAATGCAATCAGGAGTGCATATCAGTACTTGAGGTTGAAAAAAAAAAAAAAAAAGCCATCAGATATCTGAAACATGGAAAGGAAGGAAGAATGATATTAGACCAGAAATGTTCAAATACAGCAGTGGAAAAGCTTTACATTACCCATTACCTAGTTCATATTCTGAAAGTCAAAAAGGATAGAGTAAAGCTGCCGGTTCCAAGTAAGATTTATGGAAGCATACTTGAGAACAGGCTAAGAAAAAAATGTGAAAGAGAAACTTGAGGGGAAAAACAAGATGGATTGATGCCAAATAGTGGTGGCCAGGATCAATTTTTCACTTTCAAACAGTTGAGAAATCATAAGAGCATAATAAGGATCTGTATTTCTTTTTGTAGATCTGAAAATTGCATGACAGTATACCATGAGAAATGTTTTTTAAAATATTACAATTATTGGTGTAAACAGGGGCATTATATCAAGCAATACATAGCAGACAATTTATTATCTGCTATGTATATAGATTATTATTGTAGACAAGAAAATAATACTGATTTGGTGGGAAATTATTAATTAATAATATAAACAAAAATAATACATTCGTATTATCCTGTATAATCCCTTGAGGTTTCATGTCAGGAATTTGATGGCGTGCATATTAGAGACAGGTTTACTGATATGAGTTGCTTACATTTTGTGTTGATTTTGAGTGGGGTTTTCATTCTGATATACATAAGATCTCTATATTAGGTTGGCATAAGTTTTTTTTTTTTTTTTCCTGTGTTGAATTATCAGTTTGACTTATAAAAATTTTCATTGTTGATCTCTTATGTTCAGTGAACAATTTGATTACCCCAGGGTTCAGTCTTTGCACTATTGTTGTTCAAGCTATACATTAATGACATTAGGAAGGATCTCACAAGAGATGTTCAGTTTTTTTGTTTATGATGCAAAGATAGGCAGAGCAATCAGGGATGCTACTGATATTCAGCACTTATGGAATTATTTGAAGTAGACTGTAAAGCCAGGCAAATGAAAATGGCTATCAGTTTAATATTAATAGTGCAAAGTTATGTACTTTAGCATGATGAGATTTTCAACAGCATATTATATTAGCAAGTTTATGCTACAGGAAACTGATGAGGTTAGAGATCTTGGTATTATGGAGATAAGAATTTGAAGTTCAAAGTCATGTAGCAAAAAAATTAACTCAGAAGATAATTGCAATGTTGAAGCAGTCTTTGACATGTATGGATAATGGAGTCATTTTGCCTCTTTACAAGGTCTTGTTAAGACTGCACCTGGACTACTGTGCACAGATTTGGTCTCCTGGGTTCCTAGGTGATAATGGAAGGGATGCAGAGGAGAGTTATAAAGATCATATTGGGATTATGGGATTTAATTTAAGGATAGATTGCAAGTGTGGAATACAGACTCTGGCTAATAGCAGAAAGAGGGGGGTGATATGATGGAGGTCTACAAACTTCTAGATGGGTATTATATCATCTGATGAAATTTTTTGTTTATATGAAAGGTGAAGGAGACATCTGCAGAAGTTAAATTTGTTCACAGTTAAGAAAGAGATGATATCTAGATTTTACTCTTCCCATGAGTGAGTGAAACAGTTTGCCTCTTGAAGTAGTGAGTGTACCCAGTATAAATGAAATGCCAGTTTTGTTGGATGAATAGTTAAGCATACCCGCTCTCCAACCTACAAGCTGGGGGTTCAAATCCCGCCATGGGCATTGATGATTGTTCGTCTTGAGGTGGAAGATGAATTTCATTGCCTGGTGTGAAACCACCTCCCCATTTATTGGAGGCCTGAAGTGGCTTGAAAGAAGTTCCATATTTGGCCTCTAGAGTGGGGTTTCCTAACTATGTAAAAAAATTAATTCAAAATACAAAAATATATATATAATTGATTAAAAAAAAAATTAAAAATATCTTTAGCCTATCCACAGTGCACCCTATACTATAGGTTTGTAAATAACCTTTCATGGATGGGAGTAAAAAAAAAAAAAAAGAAAAGTTTAAGGAAAGATGTGACAGTTGGTTCAAGTGATGTATAGCCTCTTTCAATGAGTTCTCAACTACATGAAGGTCTCAGATAACTGTTCTCTGAGTGCATTCGAACTGTCCAGTACTGCTGAATAAATTTATTTAAAATAGTGTTCTGTAAAGCATATGCTACATCCAGAATATTGTATTTTCCCCCCCACTGTGAACAAATGTAAATTATACTTAACAAAAAAATTATAGTGACTTAACAAAAGGATGAAAACAAGAATGTAATCTGTCTAATAAAATTTACTCCCCAGAATAGTCTAACTTATGAGGAATATCTTATTAAGTCTTCATAATAATGCTTCGCAGTATAAATAACACCAAGAGAGAAAAAACGCATTTATACTCACTAATTATTATTATTATTATCATTACTTGACATCTCCAGGGAGTCCAAAGACTCATCGAAGGAGGGCATCTACTTTTACAACTCTATTTCCACCACCAACCAATGAACCACAACTACACCGATGCCATCTACCACTGCTATTTTCACAGACAATCGCAAACATCCAAGCCCATGGCAGGATTCAAACCTGCAGCCTTTTGGCTGGAGAGTAGATACGCTAACCACTTGGCCAACCACGTTGGCTAATATTTTGCTCATTTTCTATCCAGCATCATCAGAGCACAAACTGTGGAAGTTTGTGCTCTGAGCACTGTGTGTATTATTCAATTTTTGAATCAATTAAATCAATTATATGCTTCTTTAAACAAGAAACCTCATCAAAAAGGTAATTTTCATATATTCAATGATTTTTTCCAAAATTAGAATCTATATATCATGCCATATATCTATATATATATGCCAGTGATGCCTCAAAATCATGCCATGATATCCTACTTTTAAGGTTCATCCATTTAAATGTCTTAATTTCCAGGAACTGGGATGACCACATATCCAAATATTCCAAACAGTTACTGTAAAAGATTTTAACATAAGAAATAAGCAATTTTTTTTTAATGCTTCCCTCATTTTCTAAAATTCTTAAATCTCTTCTTATGCCAATAGGAATGTAGTTTGATTCAAGACATTCTCTGTATTTTGCTTTTAGCATATCAAGTTCCTCTGAGACTGCCGTTATTGTACAATCATTTCCTTTAGTGTTTCTGACTACTGCCTCAAATACTGATGCCTGACTATGAAGAAATGTTAACCACAACTGAGAGGTATTATCATTGAAAGAGTTCAATTATTCTTGGACACTTATCAAGGGATAAGAAATATGACTTCAATGGACTATATAATTTCAGAATCCTCTCAATCACAGTCATTAAAGCTAGCCATCTTGTTTTACTGTAGCCTAGTGTTTTGTGATATTTAACTTCTGCTTCTTCACAGAGTTCTTTCAAAGATTCTACTCTGACAGTGTAAATGTAAAAAATGGCTATAAATTTTTGTTACAATAGACTATGCCTAGTGGTAAAAGATCAGCAGCAGTTTGAATGGCATCGTGAACTATATGAGCTGCACAACCTACTCCAATAATATTTTGCTCTAAACTTCTGTTCAGTATAGCGAAGACATTGTTAATACCCTTTCTAGCTACACCACCAAAATTGATATTTGCATTATCAGCACAATATGCAACAATCTTCTTAGATAAATTGTTTTTTTTCAAGAACAGTTAAGATAGAATTGCTGATAGGCTCTGCAGTTTCCCCAGATAGAGACACAAAATCAATAATCTTATTCTTCACACTACTTTTTAAATCAAAATAACGAATAATAGTAGGAAAACGTTTTACATCTTTATGGTTTGATGCATCAGAAAACACAGATATAAAGTTTATATTTTGTAATTCCTTACCAAGCTCTTTCAATGCATGTGGTGTTAATACATTCTTGATGATAGCTTCTGCTTTTGTCCTTGCACATGTGAATTTGTTGTCGAATAATTTGTGAATCAGTTTGGATGTACAGTCCATGGATCTAAAAGTTTGATTGTGATATATGGTATGGAAAGAAAACACAGCCTTTGCAATCACTAATTCTCTTTCTTTCATCCCAAATTCAGTTTGACGGAGAAAATTGGTCATCTTTACAGTTGAAGCTGCCTGTAGAGATTTCTTATGTTTATCAGAAGCTAAATGCCTTGTGATATCGCACTTTCCTCCAGAGGCCACAGAAAATTTTCCCAAACAGATTGTACATGAAACATATCCCTCCTGTCCATACTCCTTAATAAATGGATACTCTTTTTTCAATTATCTGTCAGTTTGCAATCCCTTCGTTTTCTTTTTACTGACATGGTTTAAACCTGATTATTTTAAAATAATTATAAACTTTTCAATTTCTAAACATAAAAAAAGATATAGCAACGTATCACTTCTGCGAATACCTGGGATCTATGATATCAAAAACAACAATTGTAATACTATGTCTACAGGTAAAACTTTGATTTTGAAACTACAAAATATCATTCTTTAAATTAAAATTACTATAACCATGGTCAATATATATCGTTTCGTGGTTTCCTTTGCTCCACAATTGATTTTATATCGACATGAGTGAAGTACTGAAAGACCTCAAACTAATAATAACTTAAATTACCTTTATTATTAAAAAAAGGGAAAATACAGCTTTTGCTGTCATGCGTAATTGTTTATTTTATGAATGAAATTTAAAAGCAACAGATATATCTAAACTTTGTTTTATGATAATAATACTAGTAATAACGTTTATTACAGGCATTATCCCAGTTATTGTTACAGATGGTTGTGAACTGCACAGTAAAAATAGGTAATAGTTTTATAAAACAGAATACAAATTACATGCATTAAACATACACTATGTAAATTATAGTAGTAAAAACAAAACATAAAACGTTGGTATTACATAAATTTAGATTACATTGATTGACGATGATAATTTTGTTGAACTTTAAAAGTTTGGCATATAATCAAAAAATAATTTTACATGAAAAAGTTCCCCAGAATAAATAACTAATGTATATTCATAGTTTACTCTTTCTGTTAAGGTGAATAAAATATTTCAAATGCTGTACGTTTTGCTGTACACATACTAATGCTGTACAACTGGTCACATAACACTAACACCTTCACAAGATGTCTCATGCTGTGCTGGTGCTGCATGAGACACAGTCTGCATGAATGTGTTAAATAGTGGTTGTTGTTGTCTTGTCCTTTGAAGATTCCTAGATGCCTCCAGTGCATTCCCTGCACTGCCCCAGCCATGTCGATGATCCTGCTTGCACAGAGCTTCCGTTCAGGACTAGGATCCACTTCCTGCAAGGCCGCTGCAATTGCTGGACAGGCAAAGATGTGAGTGGGTGTCAGTTCAGTATTGGGACAGTTGACTCTTCATTAGAAAATTGGGTGCCATTTTGCCACGTTAGTCACCTTGAAATCAGACCATAAGAAATTTGGTCAAGAGCTTCAAGGGTCCAGGGGGGGCTGCGAGGAGGTGTGGTCAGACTTCTTCTCCCCCTCCCCCATTAAATGATGGTGTGAACATGATATGCTTCAATTATTTATGTATTAATCATTTTTTTATTATTATTATTCTTTTTCGGAAGTCCTTCATATCAAAGTGCTAGTGTTTTGGAGTTTTCATGTTCTATGTTAATGCATTATTTTATGTGTGTTGGGGGTGGTTATAGAAAGGTCTAGAATGCTTCATATTTTCTAAAATCCTCACAGCTATATAAAGGAGAGTATGAGGAGCAGGTTCTTTACGTGAAGAGTAATTGGTGAGCGGAAAGGATTGTGTAAGTGTGTAGTGAGTGCAGGAACAGTGAATTTAAGGCATGGTTTATTGAGCTTTATGTGTGATGCTGAGTACCTCTGTGATGAATATCTTAACTGTAAGGAAATCTAAAGGTAATAACTGTGTTGTTGTGAAAGCTTTAGAATGATGTTCAGTATTTGGATATACAGCTTGACATATCT
Organism: Typopeltis vanoorti; assembly: GCF_054136105.1. NCBI lineage: Eukaryota > Metazoa > Arthropoda > Arachnida > Uropygi > Thelyphonidae > Typopeltis > Typopeltis vanoorti. The sequence continues at coordinate 3,250,703 of NC_143558.1, forward strand.
GTGAAGCTTTTAATGTGCTTAAGCACACTTTAAGCTTAACCCTTGGCAGTTATAAAGCAGAAATTAAAAACACACACTGTTTCTAGATATTTTAATAACCAGAATCCCAAATAACATTTTCTACCCTGTCTAAGAAAACACATGCTAACAAATTCCTGGATGTTAGTTCACACCTTCATCCTGCCCACAGCTAGAACACTTCAATCAAGTCCTGCTCAAATTAAATTAGAATGTCTTAAATAGTTTCATTAGTAATCAAAATAATAGTACAAAGATAAAATTATCTTTCTCTCCAACAACATACAGACTAACAAAACAAGAACTATTCCAATGCAGTTATGGTCATTTTACATTAAAGTTGCTTCTGAAATACCCCAAAGCATGACCACTAGGTGTGGAAGACTTCACTTATTATTAGTGCCAGGCATCCATAGGATTTGTTGCAAATGTAAATTTGCCCATTGGGTCAGCTGCAGAGCAAAAAGTAAATTAAAAACTGTATATTATGAAAAAGAATATATAGATTAGTAGACTGTTCAATATCCATCCAGCAGATGGGGAGTGGGGGGCTTAAAGCAATATTAATTCAGAAGTGACAGACTTCTGGAATCCACATATACATTCCAAATTAAAATTTGGCTGAAGACACTGAAGATCCCAAAGAATGGGATCATGAAGAATAAAACTGGTTACCTTTAATTTTACCAGACAGTGCTGTCAGCATTTGCACTCTTACTCATTGAAGCATTGTTCTAATCTGATGTCTACACTGAATGCTGAAATATGAAATACAGCATTCAACATTCACTGTAGCAAACAGCATTAAAATAATAAACTACTAATTGTTACATAGTTATGAGAGAGGACAGGAAGGGGTTGTTGGAAGAGGCAAGAAATTAAAAATAGTATATTACCTCAATATAATGATTTAAGAAGAAGAATATAATGATTTATGATCAGTGGTGAGCTATAAGGGGCTCGCACAAGCCCTTTGTTAAATTTTTCTCAAATTTGCAAGCCCCTTGTTTTCTTGTTTACTTTTTTATTTTTTCAAAAGAAAGAAAAAAACATAATTTTTTGAAATATATTAAGCGACTACCAAAAATTAGCCTATAGATTATTTGGAATTATTGTTTCAACTCTATAACGAATCCGCACAAGTTTCAAAATATGATAAGTGCGTGCCCTATCTTTACCCTTCTCCCCTTTTGGTAGCCAATCAATTGGTAAAACCAGTAGCCAATCAAATGTTTTATAAAAGATTATAAAATATTTCATTCTTATTACATTTTGATAGTTAAAAAATGTTTTTCTTATGTAAAATAAATTAACACAGTTGATTGTGCAAATATTTCATGTTTAGATCATGAAATATTTGTTAAAAAATGATAGCCTTTACAGGTTGATTGTCCTCTCATACTTTTTGATTGGAATTTGTACACAAGCTGTATCAATAAAAGTTTTTGTGTGAAATACAGCTTCTTTTTTTTTTTCTTTTGCTCGATGATGCGAGCCCTTTGTTAAAATTTCCATGGCTCACCACTGGCTATGATGGCAAACAATTCAATGTGTAGGCTGTATAGATGGCCTGCACCTGAATGCATTTGGTATCAGGAGTCTTGAAAAACTAATAACTGGCATGAGATTACACAGAAAGTCAGGGAAACTAAATTATAATAGGAGGAATGGTGAGAATATGAGAGTAAGAGCGACAATATTATATAATTGTGCTAATGATGGGAATGGGAATTATCATGGAAATGATTAATAGGAGAGAACGATTTTAACTTTGTTTTTCTGGTTTGGAGCCATCAAATGTGCAAAGATGTCATTGACCGATGAGAGTCTAGAGATGGACAAAATAGAGGTGTTAAATATATTACAGAACCTTAATGCTAACACTGCCATTGGGTTAGATGGCATATCAGCCTATGTGTTACGAGAATGTGCAAGAGAATTAGCACCTCCTCTAACCAGACTGTTTAATTTAAGCCTCAGTTCTGGTAAAGTCCCAAATGAGTGGAAAATAATTCCACTGCATCAGGGAGGCTCCAAGAGAGGTTGCAAATTATAGGCCAATCAATATATCTGGAGTGGTGGTTAAGGTTTTGGAGAAATTGGTAAAATTACAAATCAGGACTGGGTGGACAGCAATATGATATGATATTTTATAAGGGGCAACATGGTTTTGTGAAGGGTTGGTCTTGCCTCAGTAACTTGATTACTTTCTATAATAAAGTAACAGTGGAGCTGGATAAAGGAAATCCTTACTCAGTGATACTGCTGGACTTTGCAAAGGCATTTGACAAGATTCCGCATGGAACTCTGTTGAACGAATTAGAACAAATGGGTATGGATCCGAAGCTGGTTAGATAAGTGTTAGATAATAATATTAGAGGATGGCTGGTGGTGTGCCTTAGGGCTCAACGCTTGGTCCGCTATTGTTTAATTTGTACATCAATGATATTGGGGATACTTTGAAAGGAATCAAGTTTTGCAAATCCACTTGTTTACTGTTGATGCAAAATTAGGAAGAGCAATAGTCAATTCAGATGATGTAGATATCTTGCAGGATGACTTAAATAGGCTGACTGTATGGACCAAGGTAAATGGCTGTCAATTTAACATAGCTAAGTGTAAGGTGATGCACTTCGGGAGGGTGAGATCACATGCTGTTTACTATCTTGATGGAACAACTGCAAGAAGTTGATGAAGCAAGAGTTATTGTGGACAGAGAACTTAAGTTTAAAGGGCATATTGCAAAGATTGCCAAAACATCACATCAAATGTGATGGGCTCCAAAAACTAGCTGATAGACGTAGGAGAGGAGATATGATAGAGGTATTTAAATTGTTAAAGGGATTTTACAGGATTGATACTGATGATATTCTTAAGACCAATGCAGGATGTGAGAGAACGAGGGGCCATCCCTGGAGATTGTGTAAGAGTGTGGTTAACAAGGGTGTTAGGACTAGATTTTTTACTTGGAGGGTTGTGAATGGGTGGAATGCTTTGCCAGAACTGGTTGTGAATGCTTTAACTGTGAATGAATTTAAGGAGAGGTATGACAGGTATTGTGTAAATAATGGTTAGTGTGTCAATGTCGGGTCTCCCGCGATGAGTCTTTTGACTCCATGGAGACACCGTTAAAATAATAATAATAATAATAATAAATTACATAGTTGTTGAAGAACATACTAACAAGCAGGGATAAGGAAGTTATTGTTCCACTTTATATAAGGCATTAATAAGACCGCATTTAGACTATTGCACACAGATCTGGTCACCTGGATTTCTTGGTGAAGAAGAAATGGTAGAGAGGATTCAGAGGCGAGTTACAAAGATTGTTGCAGGTCTGTGGGATGTTCCCTATGAGGATAGATTGAAGATCTGTGAGCTCCAAAAACTAGCTGACAGACATAGGAGAGGAGATATCATAGAGGCATGTAAATTATTAAAGGGATTTTATAGGATTGATACCGAAGGCATTTTCAAGACCAATGCAGGAAGCAGTGCCGGATTTACGTATAAGCTAAAAAAGCTACAGCTTAGGACCTCGCAATCTGCCAGGGCCTCAAATAAAAAAAAAGACCAGCTGTTGTAATCTAAAACAGTAGGGGACCTCTGAGTTTTGTATAGCTTAGGGCCTCAGCAAGTCTAAATCCGGCCTGTCAGGAAGGGAGAGAATGAGGGGCCATCCCTGAAGATTATGTAAGAGTGTGGTTAACAAGGGTGTTAGGATTAGATTTTTCGCTTGGAGGGTTGTGAATGGATGGAATGCGTTGCCAGAGGTGGTTGTGAATGAACTTAAGTATGACAGGTATTGTGTAAATAATTTACACAATACCTGTCATACTTATCGTGAGAGTCTCCTGCAATGAGTCTTTTGACTCCATGGAGACACCATTATAATGATAATGTCTACATGTATAAGGCTAGAGAAGAATAGAGATCTGCAAGTTGTCCAACTGTGTCATGCAGACTGCAGACAAGAGTATACAAAAGAACATACAGTTAGCTTATTATGTCTATATACGAATGTTAAGAGTATCAGAAACAAAGGGGTAAAGTTTGATGCCTAAGTCAATATGTTGGGACCTAAGATTATAGGCATTAGTGAGATCTGACTATCAAAGTCAGATATGGTAAGTGGAATCGAGTATCAAGGGCACGGTATTTTTAGGGAGGAGAAGAGCAGATGTGCTGCTAATGATATCAGATGACTTGAATCCAGTTAGAGTTGAGACCTCTGATTGTAGTAGTACTACTACTACTAACAGTATTTCATGTGGCAGTTCGAAGCCATCTGGTGTGAGGTGGAATCTAACAAAATCAATTACATAGTGAAGTGTTGTTATAGACCTAGTGGATCAGTTGCTAGTGATGAAAAAATGCATCACCAAATCGAGACAATGGGCATAAAAAAGAATCATAATGGGAGATTTTAATTATCCAAATATCGATTGATTAACAGTAAAATCCCAAGGCTAGAATGAAACTGAATTTATTGAACTGCTGTGAGGAGTACAAGGAGTACAGTATACTGGGTTCAGTGGAAAATGGTATTGGTTACTGGATGCAAAGCATTTAAGAAGTCTCCCGATAGTTCGAAGATTAAACAGGATAGGAGTCAAATGGATGTGTAATCTTATTAAGCAAGAGATTCGTAAGAAAAGGATGATGTGGAAGGAATACAGTGTGCATAAGGATGATGTCCATTAGGAAAATTATAGGCAACAGGTCAGAAGAGTCACAATTGTTGTTATGGAAATCTAAGTCTGAGTATGAAAATAAACTGGCTCTGCAAGCTAAAGACAGTCCATGAGAATTCTATTGATATGCTGCAAGTATAAGAAAGAATGAATATGAAAGAATAACTTCTGAATGCAGAAGAGGTTCTTCAACTAATGAATGTCCATTTTGATAAAAGCTATCAATTTGGTGTATGCAACATTGCATTCACTGCTACTCTTCTGAAGAAACTCAGATGAATGAACAGGAGGTATTAGAGATGTTGCACAAACTGAATAAAAATTCATCAATAAGGACTGATGGGAAATCAGCACGGGGGAAAAAAAGAGTGTTCAGCTAAACTGGCTATTCCTTTGACCAGGTTGTTTAATATGCTTCTCATAATAGGGAAGATTCCACAGGAATGGAAAGAATGTATGGTAATTCCATTGCACAAGGGTGGTGCAAAGACCGATGTATTCCAACTATCAACCAATCAGTATCTCAGGAGTGGTGGTGAAGATTTTGGAAAAGTTAGGTGGGGGCTCGCATTTAGAAATGGGTTGACAGGGAAACTCTACTTTGCAATGAACAGCTTGGGTTTACTAAGTCAAGTAATGTTTTAGCAACTTGCTCACATTCTATAATAATGTTACCATTAAATTACACAAGGGGAATGGATACGCCATGATACATTTGGATTTTGCTAAGGCTTTTGAGAGAATACAGCATGGAAGAATGTTGCAGAAATTGGAGTATACGGGTTTGTATTATAAAATATTAGCATGGTTAAGAGGATGGCTGACTGACAGATATCAAAAAGTGGTATGTGCGGGATGTGACCAGTGGCGGCTCGTACATGAGCACTGCGACACTGCAGCCCCCCCCCCCCCAAGGAAAAAATTAAATTTTGTTTGTGTTCATAAATAATAACAATGCTTACAACATTAAATAAATGCAGTACAACATGTTAAAGGTTACAGCTTATGTTTTGACATTGATTGAATAGTTAATAATTGGAATTGTTCGATTAACGCTTTAGATTACGAAACAAATACACTGCAATCTAACCCAGTGTGGGAATTATCACATTCGGCCGATTGCAGCTAGACTCGCCGATATTCGTTTGCACTTCTCATTGCACGTTACAAGTTATTCCGACACTGCTCGTTTGTGCAGTGTATCATATGCTTGCACATGTTATTTCTGTGAGATACGAAACTTTTATTATTGGTACGTGTTCGTGATGAGGGTGAACTATATTTTGTAAATCTTATTTTATTTTGTTAAAATAACATATTTATTTATTATAGATACAAGGCTGAATTATGACGAGTGTCACTGTTGAAAATATGAAAAGAATTATATTTTTCAATTATCGTTACGCGAAACAAATGCACTGGGATCTAACGCAGCGTGAGAATTATCGCGCCAATTGCAGCTAGACTCGCCGATATTCGTTTATGCTTGTCATTCCACGTTACAAGTGATTCCGACACTGCTCGTTTGGGCAGTGTAGCTTTAGATAAATTTACAGATAAATTGTATGCATGCACACGTTATTTCTGCGAGATACGAAACTTTTATTATTATTATTATTATTATTATTATTATTATTATTATTATTATTATTATTATTATTATTATTATTATTATTATTATTTTAACGGTGTCTCCATGGAGTCAAAAGACTCATCGCGGGAGACCCGACATTGACACACTAACCATTATTTACACAATACCTGTCATACCTCTCCTTAAATTCATTCACAGTTGAAGCATTCACAACCAGTTCTGGCAAAGCATTCCACCCATTCACAACCCTCCAAGTAAAAAATCTAGTCCTAACACCCTTGTTAACCACACTCTTACACAATCTCCAGGGATGGCCCCTCGTTCTCTCACATCCTGCATTGGTCTTAAGAATATCATCAGTATCAATCCTGTAAAATCCCTTTAACAATTTAAATACCTCAATCATATCTCCTCTCCTACGTCTATCAGCTAGTTTTTGGAGCCCACAGATCATCAATCTATCCTCATAAGGAACATCCCACAGACCTGCAACAATCTTTGTAACCCGCCTCTGAATCCTCCCTACCACTTCCGCATCACCAAGAAATCCTGGCGACCAGATCTGTGCACAATAGTCCAAATGCGGCCTTTTTAATGCCTTATAGAGTGGAATAATAACTTCCCTATCCCTGCTTGTTAGTGTGTTCCTCAACAACCATGTAATTTGATGTGATGTTTTGGCAATCTTAGCAATATGCCCTTTAAACTTAAGTTCTCTGTCCACAATAACTCCCAAGTCTCTTGTCTCATCAACTTCCTGCAGTTCAGTTCCGTTAATATAGTAAACAGCATGCGATGTCATCCTCCCGAAGTGCATCACCTTACACTTAGCCACGTTGAACTGACAGCCATTTACCTCAGTCCATAGCGTCAGCCTATTTAAGTCATCCTGTAAAATATCCACATCATTTGAATTGATTATCGCTCTTCCCAATTTTGCATCATCAGCAAACAAGTGGATATTTCCATTCAAGATATTTCCAATATCATTGATGTACAAATTAAACAATAGAGGACCAAGAACTGAGCCCTGAGGTACACCACTAGTCACTTGCCTTTTCCTGGACTCAGCTCCTCCGTAAACCACTCTTTGATATCTGTCCGCCAGCCATCCTTTAATCCAAATCACCATCTTCGGATCCAAACCCATTTGCTCTAATTTATGTAACAGAGTTCCATGTGGAATCCTGTCAAAAGCCTTTGCAAAGTCAAGCAGTATCACTGAGTAAGAATTTCCTTTATCCAACTCCACTGTTACTTTATTATAGAACGTAAGCAAATTACTTAGGCAAGACTTACCTTTCACAAAACCATGTTGCCCCTTATAAAGTATCATATTGCTGTCCACCCAGTCCTGAATTCTAATTTTAACTAATTTCTCCAAAATCTTAACCACCACTCCAGATATATTGATTGGTCTATAATTTGCAACATCAGTCTTAGAGCCTCCCTTGTGCAATGGAACTATTTTCCCCTCTTTCCACTCTATTGGCACTTTACCAGAACTGAGGCTTAAATTAAACATCCTGGTTAGAGGAGTTGCTAATTCTCTTGCACATTCTCGTAACACATGGGCCGATATGCCATCTAACCCAATGGCAGTGTTAGCATTAAGGTTCTTTAATATATTAAGCACCTCAATTTCATCTATCTCTATACTCTCATCAGTCAATGGCACATCTGACATTGCACTATCACTACGAAGATGGTACACTTTTGTGAAATGATCACTAAGCAACTCAACTATTTGATTAGCTTCAGTAATTTCCTTACCATCAACACTTTTTAAAGTAATCTTTCCATGGATATTGTTCCTTTTACTAGCCACATAGCGAAAGAACTTTAGGGTTTCTTTTGGATTCATCAGCTAGCTTCCTCTCATAATTAGCTTTGGCTTTCCTTACCATACAGGTTACTCTCTTTGCCTGTACCTTATATTGCTCATTGGAACGCTCATCACCTTTTTCTTTATATGTCTTCCACAACCTTTTCTTTATCTGCAACTCTTGTTTAATAGTATTAGTCATCCATTTTACTCCTACTTGATTTCTCCTTCTAACTCTGGGAATACAGTCTGATACAGCTTTCTTCATATACTCCTTGAGAATCTCCCACGCACCATCAACATCTCTCCCCTTGAATTTCTCATGCCATAATACAGCTGAAAGCTGACTTCTCAGCTTTCTATAATCACCAGCCTTGTAATTCCACACATACCCATTCTTAATAGAATATTCAGTACGTCTTTCAATCTCCCAGGTCAAGACCACATGATCGCTTTCCCCAAGTGGAGACATTGTAACTAAATTACTTATTGATATGTTCTCCGATGTTATGACCAGATCTAACACTCTAGAATCTCTTGTCCCTTCCATCACATGCTGTCTCAGGTAATTATCTCTTAACAATTGTATAAACTCCATTTCCTTTGTTCCTTGTGACCATTCCTTCCCCCAATCTATGTCCCCAAAGTTAAAATCCCCCATAATAATTACTTGACCTTTACTCATCGTGCTAATTTGCCAATGCATGCTATCTACATTCTCCCTTATTCCCCTTGGATTATAGCAATAACCAATTACATATTTCGCCTTGTTAATCTCTATCTCACACCAAACAGCCTCTAATGAACTGCCCTCTACATACCTGTCACAGTGAGGTACTTCTATCTTTTTTGGCTTTAATGTTTCGTCTATCATTAATAAAACCCCTCCCCCCATTCTGTCATCTCTGTCCTGCCTGAAAATACTGTACCCCTTACATTCAATCCCAATAACTATATCATTCTTGGTTAACCAAGTTTCGCTAATTCCTATAATTTTTGGCCATGTTGTACTAAGTAATGACAAAAATTCTTCACACTTATTCCTAATACTTCGAGCATTGGTATACATAAACTGCAATACACCCTTCCTCCCGTAATATCCCTGTGTGCGAATTACCCCACTCTGTCTACTGTTAACATTCTGCGAACAATTAATCCCAGTTTCACAACGATTAATGACCTTAGTACTATTTACAGCTAACTCTATCACCTGCCTCCCTAGCAAATCCCATTTCCCTGTTTATGACACTTTACTCTGTCCTTTATCAATAAATGTTCTAAATGCCAAGCTCCTAATCCATTTAAGTGCAAACCATCTCTCTTAAAATACTCCTTCCTTTTATCAAACTCATCCCAGACATTCATAAAATGAATATTCAGTTTCATTTCTTTGCAAAACTTTTTACACAATCTGGACATTATTCCATTTACTATAATTGCTCTTCTGTTCATTTCATCACAATCAAATCGTGGTAGCACACTCATGATCTTTCCACTCTCACTCTTTGCATTCATTGCAATCATTAAATTCTTCAAATCCCGTCTTACAGAAAATCTTTCGCTACGTAGATCATTCGTCCCTATAACTGCAATAATCTCACTCACTCTATCTTGCTGCAATTTCACAGCCCTAGTTATATCTCCAATCTTTGACCCTGGATAACACGCTTTAATTACTCTACCATCCTTCACACCCTTAATTATAGAATTCCCATACAGCACAACATCTTTTTTGCTTCTTCTTAATTTGACATCGTTTACTCCCACTGATGCTTGTTTTTGTTCCTGAACCTCTCTCACATTCTTTAGTATATCACTCAGCAATATGTGTGTATCTATTTCTGCACTATTTATTCCATGCACATATTCACTTCTGTCATTCTCATACTTTGTCATTCTTAATCCCCCCATACTTCCTATTCCATAAAAAATATTAGAACATATTGGAATTCTAAAAGATAGATTATACAATTTGGTCTGATCAAAATTATAAAATATATTACAGTCATTTAAAAATGTCCGTTCATTTGTTTCAGGAGAACTTGCACAACACAGTCTCCTCCACATGCTTCTATCCGATACATTGGGATATGGCTGTATAAAACATGTATGTTCCCTATGTGACTGATGGTAGCTAACTGCGAAGTCTTGATGATCACTTAAACTTGGGATATTAGTCAAACCAGATGTATCATCATATATTACATTAAAACTTCTGTGATCATACGAGTCACTTAATACAGGCAAAACATTTGATATATTAGAAGATGTGGAATGGACTGCACAGTCTTTCGTTTCTACTTTGACATCAGATTCAAGAGGGGATACTATAGAAACACAAGATGTTAAGTAATCTGGATTGACATCACCAGCAACCACAGAAGAAATGGCTGACTCAGATGACATACCCAAGTTTGTGACTGGCAGGTGAGAATCAACCGTAGCATCAGAAACTGACAACACGCTGCCATGCACACATTCACCTGAATTGATGAAAGGACCATCATCACCGCTAAAAACCGTGACTGCAGCATCAGAAACCGACAACACACCGTTATGCACACATTCACCTGAATTGATGAAAGGACTGTTGTCATCACTACCCAAGGTTGTGACTGTTAGGTGAGAATCAACTGTAGCATCAGACACTGAACAAGACAATACACCCGTATGCACACTTTCACCTGACAGTTGACCCTCAGCAACCAAGTGAACAATGATCGGTTTCCCTGCTTCGTGACGATCATAATCTAAAGCGCTCTGCTGTATGCCTTCCACAGAATCATTGTACTTATTAGCAACTTCCAAAAAATCTTTCATTTTTAGGAACTCTGCAGATTTTAACAATGATGGAAGCATATCCCATGAAATATTAATTTCACCATGGTACATATATTGGATTATCAACCTTAAGTCGTTGAACTTCATGTCATTTAATGTCACAACAGGATGACTACTTGGGTTCTCTAAAAATAAGCTGTACAGAAGAGTGCTGCTTGCAGATAGTACTATTTTGTGAGCCTTAAGGGTCATTCCTTCGCACAACAATGTTACATCCACCAAACTTTCACTAGCAAGTAATTTATTAAAAACAGATAATATATTAGGTGTGTGATTGTGCCCTTTCAAACAAATTGTCTGTGATCTTGTTATCATATTGAGTTCTGAACTAAGTTTAAAATAAAATACTCATATTAAACAACATTAAACAATACCTAACAAAATTTACATACGTTGCTTGAAATAATTATCTCAGTATTATACACTTATAATAAATAGATTTCATTTAACATCCAGTATATATGCTCAGAGAATGGCAGTATTAGGCTTAACAACAAGAACGCGATCACTATAACATATCATTCTCAAAATGTTTCATCAAACACGTCATTATATGAATAACCAAAAATATCTAACACAAGGATTTACATACGTGGCTACAAAGAAGATTTAGCTGTCACAATAGCGAGATTAGGCTTAGCTGCAACGATGCCTAATCATACAATCTGATACCAAATACAAACCATTATGTCAAATGCAAAATTACTCGACACAAAATAAACACGCTTGACTTGAAAGAAGCACCTAACTGAGAAATACACAGCCATAAAATATAATTTTTTTTTAATTTAAAGATGTGCACATTAGAAACGAGCCTCAATTGTACAATAAGTTGGTATATACTTTACATTACGGTATTGAGAAGTTACTACATACCAAATCAAGAGCAATATATGCAAAGCTAACTAGAACCATTTTCCCAATACCTCAGCATCGAGAACAAAAAAGAGGAGAGATCAAACTGAGCTCAATCTTAAATAGTGTGCTTCGTCTTCCAATAAGTCTGTTCTATAAAACATTTTTCTTTCAAGTTCATCATGTATGTTTAACCAAAATGAGGGTTGTGGCAAAAGGAATACCGTTGGATGGTCTTGCAACCTGTCAATTCTGTAAGCAGCCAGAAACACTTTTTTCGCACGTTATTTCTGTGAGATACGAAACTTTTATTATTGGTGTTTGTTCGTAGTGAGGGTGAAATATTTTTAATGAAGCAATTTTTAATATGTAAATTTATTTATTAATAAAGTTGTTACTGATTATGAAAAAAATATTTTTTTATTATTTTTTTATTGTGTATATGCAGCACCACCATTTAAAATTTTTACCGGCCGCCACTGGATGTGACTCTCCTAGATTTAATGTTACCACAAGGATTAGTCCTTGACCCACTGTTATTCAACCTGTTTAAATGATATTGGGAAAGATTTTGAATCATTCTGCGGTACTTGCAGAACGATTTGAATAGGCTGGAATTGTGGGCATGGGAAAATGGATATCAGTTCATTGTCATTAAATGTAAATTCATGCACTTTGGCATGATTAGATATCCAATGCTGTGTTATATTGGTGGGATTATGGTAAAAGAAAATGATGTCCGGGGATCTTGGAGTGTTAGTGGACAGCAAGTTGAAGTTCATGGGCCAGATAGCAAAGATTGCAAATACAACTCAAGAGATAATTGCAACGCTGAAATGAACTTTACGTGTAAAGATAAGAATGTCATTTTGCCCCTAGAAAAATATAAAGCCTTGATAAGACCTAACTTGGATTATAGTGCACAGATTTGGTCTCCTGGTGTCTGTTGTGATTCTGATACAGTGGAGAGAGTGTTAAAAATGATAGAATTGCAGAAAACAGATTATGATGACAGAGAATTTGTAGACTGCAGACACTGGCAAACAGGAGAAAGGTTCAGGATTTCAGATGATGGAATTTTTCAATTTATAGAGGGTGGGGAAAGGATAAAAGGGCATCCTTGAAATATGAATGAATGCCGCTAAGAAGGGGTGAGGTCTAGATTGTTCTCTCATAGAGTGGTGCATGACTGGAATGGATTGCCATTGGATGTTGTGTGTGCAAGCAATGCGAATCAATTCAAGAATAAGTATGATAGTAGGTGCGGGTACTATGTGGCTTCCCTCGATTAGTTCCTGACTCCAATAAGTCTCTGCTAATAATTATTATTATTATTATGATTATCATCAGTATTGGTTGTGATAAAATAAACACTACTCTCTTGTTATGATAACCTTAATTTTATATAAACGAAGATAATTTAACCGATATTTCAACTAGTTTTCTTAGATCCAGGTACCTGGCTAGAACACCTTAATTTTTTGGCTTGGACCCAATCCAGATTCTGTATATGTTCACGATCTCCCCACAAAAAAAAAATTCATTTTTACTTCCTGAATTTAAAAAATATGGATTTGGAAAATATCTAAGCTTGTTTTGGTTTTTTTTAATCAACTATTTTAAAAAATCCCTTTACCCAGGAGACATTCAGTTAATAAAACTTACTAATTTTCCTTTGAAAATTAGTAAGACTCATCGAGGGAGGGCATCTACTCTACAACTCTGTCTCCACCACTGAAATCCAACACCATCTACCACCCATGACCACCACACCACTAGTATTTCCACAGACAATCACAAACATCCATGCCCACGGAGGGATTCGAACCTGTAGCGTTTTGGCTGGAGAGCGGATATTCTAATCACTCAGCCAACCAGGCCAGCATTTGACATTTGTTTCATTAGAAGCTGAGTTATAGTGCCAAGAGTAGGCTGACCATATTTCCTTGAGACAAAAAGGAGACATTGGGATGGCAAAAATGGGACGGGGGTTATGTAATATTCTGTATTCATGAAAAAGTAAGACGATAAACAAAAAGTTTTACTTTGCCCAACATCTTTAGTGATAAAACGTTTATAATTATTACATCTGATTTGGTACATGCTGAAGAAAATTTGGGTTCATAAATTTTATTGATCAATGTCGACAAGCAGTCATTTGCGCGAAAACGTTGGCTATGACCCACAGTGTGATAAGCAACAAGAGCTTCACTTGCTGCAATTTTATCACTTTCGCTATCACCGTCACGTTTCACTATAAACGAGCTGATGTTGTTAACTGAAGTCTTTTCAGCATCCTTATGTTTCTGGCTAAGTAGATGATGGTTGATGTCGCTTCTGCCTCCATGATCAACGGAAAAATGGACATTACAATGTTGGCATACCACTTTTGTTCCATCACTACACAGCTTGTCCAGTTTAATAAATTTGAATTCTTTCTGGAGATCGTCATTAAAACTGCAGTTTCGCGTCTTTGACATTGCAAGGATAGACTTTATTATTATTATTATTATTATTATTATTATTATTCCTGATACCTCCAAGGAGTCCGAAGACTCATCGCGGGAGGACATCTTCAACTGTCTCTACACCTTACCTCTACTACGAATCAACGCCATCTATCGCCCACCTCCAACGCCACCACAACTAGTAATTTTTGTCTGTAAATTGCGTGTGTTCTGAAGGGCTGATTTGTATGTATGCGGGATGAAAAATCCGAGTTTCCGGGAGAAAAAACCCTACTACCTCCGTATGAGATCGCCTAACTCACCATCGATTGAAATCGACCAGATAAAGATTCCTCCCGTCGCGACGAGAATCGAACTTAGGCCTATTCCAATCGAAGGGCGCAATGTACCGTCGTTCTTCCAATTGCGCTACGGAGACTTAAAGCTTTTTTTAAAAAAAAAAAGACTTAAAAGTTAAAAAAATATATACGAAATTTAAACCACCGGCATTTAATAACAGAGCGACCGGCTAGCATACAAGCAAAACAAAATCTAACGCTACAGCAGAACAGACGCCGTGTCTGACACGCGCAAGTGTTGTCAACATGCATTTTTTATTTTCTCTGAATAAATCACTGCAGATATCAATATTTAGTATCACTACAGATATCAATCCGACTCCATGATTATACAAATTACTGTATCCATGATACTGATACCAATATTAAAGTATATTTATGTTTACTTAAATATAAAGAGCCAAATAGGCTTCATAATTTGAATAATGTATATTTATAGTTTTTATTAAAACGGGACAAAATTGACATTTCCATTAAAACGATGGGACGGCCTGAAAATATGAAGAAAAAAAACGAAAAAAAAAAAAAAGGTACTGTCGCGTTCAAAACGGTACGTATGATCAGCCTAGCCGAGAGTGACAGTGTATTTTGACGAACGGTCGAAAAATAAGTTTCAAAGAGAGAGCTGCGGTTGACTTTTGTGTTAAACTTGGTAAACGTTTTACCGAAACGCGTCAAATGCTTCAAAAAGCATACGGTGATGAATGCTTATCCCGTACTCAAGTTTACGAGTGGTTTAAGCGATATCACAGTGGTCGTGAGATGCTTGAGGACGCGTGAGACGCAAAAGTCTGGCCTTCCAAAAACTGGACTGAGCGAAGTTAACATCCAAAAAGTGCGTGATTTCATCAAAGAAAATCCGAAATCGTCCGTGAGATTGATTGAAGATGAATTGGGGGATTCCAAAATCAACTGGGCACAACATTTTGACCAAGAGTTTGGGCCTTCGTAAATTGAATTCGCGATTTGTTCCACACAAGTTGACCGACGACCAAAAAATGTATCGAATTGAACACTGCAAGGAACTCATTAAAACCACTCGTAAGGTCTCAAACTTCCTTGAAACGATCGCTACTGGTGACGAAACGTGATGTTTTGAGTATGAACCCGAAACGTTAAAGAGCCAGAGTTCTGAGTGCAGACCACCAGAAGAGGGGCTTCCGAAAAAAAGTCGCTTGGAGAAGTCAAAAGTAAAGACAATGCTGATTTGTTTCGGCGATTCCAAGGGCATTATCCACAAAGAAATCATTCCGCCTGGCCAAACGGTCAATGGCGAGTTTTATCTTGGAGTTTTTTATATTGATTGAAATAAATGATTTGAATAATTATAATTGGCCTGTTTTTTTATTTTCTATCAAAAGTTCGGTTTCTTTTTGGACAAAGGGTGTAGTATACATGGTGGCCAGAATTAAACTTCCCCTATTTATACCTTATGTAGCTCAATCTAAACGGAATGTCATCAAATTTGGTTGTGAGACTAATCAAGACATGGGTAAGAACATTCCGAGAAAAAATTTATTCAGAATGTCGCCGATAGGGGGAATAGCGGGCTACAGTTGTAACCCAAACAGCCGAAAATTTGCATTAAACGAAGTTAAGTAACTTTTTTTGCTAAAATCATAACAGTCATAAAGTAAAAGGAGAACTTCACAAACGCATTCCTAATGATAGTCGTGTTCAATATGTGCCTTCTTTACCTTATCGCGCGTTACTTATAAAGTTCTTTTATCTTAACGAGTGCAATGCATCAGCCGCTATTCCTAAATTTAGAACTCGCCAGAACACGCGTAACAGTCCTCTGTCAGCTAACACAGTTAGATCGATGACTCGGAAGTTTGAAGAAACAGGATCTTTGGAAGTTCGACCCAGTAGAGGACGTTAACCAGAGCCACCACGGGTAATGGAAGAAGCTGCCGCCGCAGTTGTCGACGGATCACATGAAAATGTGGCTGTAGTAGCAGTGCCCGTGAAGTAGCGCGAAAATTGGATTGGATGCGCCTTAGTTCCTCAAAATTATTATATTTTATCTACTCAAGGTCAACCACAAACACAATGCTTATGACAAGCGGCTGACATTTGTCTCAGATTGAAAGTCGACGATGTTGGGCCTTGGAAAATTATGTGAGGCGCATTTTTATCTCAAAGGGACTGAAAACACCCAAAATTGTCGAATTTGGGCTTCTTAATCACCCCGTGCGCTCCAGGACCTCCCACTACATTCACCGAAAATTACCATTTAATGTGGTAAGATTATAAAATCAACCTCAAGATTATAAAATCTTCACAGAAGATTTTATAATATTGAGGACATCACTTTCTTTTTTGAGGACATCAATCTTACAAGACCAGTAACTTGTTCCATTACTTCACGGAAATATCGCGGTATGCTGAACAGTTTCGCCATTCTGCCACTTCAGCAACAACGATGTATGGACGAGACTATTTTTATACAAGATGGAGCACCTCTCCACATTGCACGACCAGTACAGCAGCTTCTATAGCATCACTTCTCAGAAGAAAGAGTGAATAGGCGCTTCTTTCCAGTTGTATAGCCGCCTCACTCCCCTGATATTACTCCATGAGATTTTTGTTTGCTGGGTTACCTGAAGGCCAATTTCCATCGTGGCGATTTCTTGAACTTGACAGCTTTGAAGGACAACGTACCACTGACTGTGACAATCATTAATTCAGGCCTATTGAGCAGGCTATACAGGATGCAATTTCTGGTCCACAAGAACGGGGCCACATTGAACCAGGTCCTTTTTCGCATGGGTGAACTCAATGTGCTCGAGTTATGCAAGAGAGTTGTGACAACGCTTACGCTCCAGTAACTGTAATATCGTAATTCTTCTTCTTCTTCTTCATGTAGCTTCCTCAGTGAGAGGGTGCAGCATTATGTCCTTCCAGTTCTCTCTGTTGGTGGCTTTCCTTTTTGTTTCTGCATAGCCATGTGATCTTGTCCATGATCTTATATCTTCAAGGCATGTCCTTCGTTTTTCCACTTGATCCTTTTCCCATAATTTTTCCTTCTAACACTGTTAGCATCCTCTGTCCTGCTGAACCTCTCAGTACATGTCCTGCCATTCTCATCTTTCTCTGGATCATTTCCTGTAATAAAGATCTCTGTGTTCTCATTCTCTGTAGGACATCTGTATTTGTCACATGTTCTGTCCATGAGATTTTCAGAGCTCTCCTTTAGCACCAAATTATCATTCCAAAGGCCATTATCTGTTGCCTTACTGACTTCTTGAATATCCAGGTCTCACTTCCATATGTGAAAATTGGCCACACTAATGTTCTTATCATTCTTTTCTTTGTCTCGATACTCACAGAACTGCTGAGCAGATCTTTATTTTTCCTGAATGCATCTTTAGCTATGGCTGTTCTTATTTTTATTTCTTTATCTTGCTTTTCATCTGCAGTAAAGTAGGTGCCTGAATATTTGTATTCCGTTGTATGTTCAATTTTCATATTGTTTATGAATATTTCTTGCTCGGATCTGCTTTCTTTTGAGATTTTCATTAATTTAGTCTTTTTTGCATTTATATCTAATCCAAATTCTTTACCTTCTTCAATTAGTAGCTGCAGTAATTTGATTGATTTGTTTCTGTTTTCTGCTATTAGAATGGTATCATCAGCATGTCTAAGATTGTTGTATTTTATACCATTGATACTAATTTTTTTTTTTGTTTTTCAATCTTTTTCATCACTGTCTTACTATAGATATTAAATAGATTTTGGTGAAAGGATGCAACCTTGTCTAACTCCTTTTTTATTTTCACTTCAGAAGTCTCAGAGTTAAACAGCTGCATTTTCTGTTCTGATGTTAATCATTTTTATAATCTTAAGTACATGATCTTCTATGTCTAATTTATCTAATATATTGAACATTTTATTATGTTTTACCCCGTCCAAAGCCTTCTGAAAGTCTATGAAGTATATGTAAATGTTTCCATTTCTTTCAAGTGATCTTTCTATTAGTATTTTTAGTTCCATTTCTTTCAAGTGATCTTTCTATTAGTATTTTTAGTTCCAAGATAGCATTAATGGTTCCTATTCCTCTTCTGAAGCCTTTCTGTTGTTCACTCAATTCACTGTTTATGGCTCTTTCAATTTGCTTGTTAACGATGGTTAAAATAATTTTATATGCATGGGATATTAGGCTCACAGTTCTGTAATCCTCACAATTTTGTGCATTATGTTTCTTTGGAATTGGTTCAGATAGATGTTGTAAAAACTCAGGTAATTGTATAGTTTTATGGATGTTCTGAATGGATTCCACTAAATAGTTGTTATTATTGCCAGTCAAAGCTTTCAGCAGCTCAGCCGAAATATTGTCACACCCAGGGGATTTATTATTAGGAAGATTCTTAATTATATATTCTACCTCCTTTCTTGTGGGTTAAGTGGTATCTGTTGTTACGTTTAACTTAAGGTGGCGTGAATCATCTAACATGTTACCATTATCATCATAGTAGAGATCTGATAAGTACTCCACACATCTTCCATTTATCTTTTCCTTATCAATGAGTATGTTTCCATCTTTGTCCTTGATGTTATTAGACTGCGTACATTTTGCTTTCCCATTAAGTTCTTTCACTTTCAGGAATGCTTCTCTGGTTTTGTTCCAATTTTGTAATTCTTCTATCTCAGTGCACTGCCTATTTATCCAGTTTTCTTTCAATCTTTTACATAATTGTTTGATTCTTTTATCCAAAGTTTTATATCTTAACCTTTCTTCTTCATTTGCTCCTCTTTTCCATGTTCTTTCATCAATAAGGTTGATTACCTCTTGAGTTATCCATGTTTTTTTCTTTCTTTCTTGTTGCTTATCGATGTGACTTTTAGCAGATGTTATGATAGCTGCTTGTAGTCTGTTCCACTGAGAGGGTTCATTTCCGTTTTACTGCTGTGCAGAGAGCAGTTCTCAAATATTTTCATTAAATTATGATTTTACTATCGGATTTTGTACCATTTGCAGATCCCAATTTAGGGGTTGACTTCTTTTAATTTTTATTGTTTTCAGGCGAATATTTATCTTCATTAAGACCGGTCTATGATCAGATTCACAGCCAGCACTTGGCATCACCTTTGAGTTCCGTATTCCATTGAAGTAGCGTTTACTAACTACAATATAGTCTAATTGATTTTGTATCTTCCATCCGGACTTTCCCATGTGTATCGTGTTGTTGGTTTTTACTCAAAATAAGTGTTAGTTATGATGAGACTGTGCTTGTTACAAAAATCAACCAGCTTTTTGTCGTCTCTCATTCCGAATTCCTAGTCGAAATGGACCCATGTGTGTAGATGTTCTCTCTGATTCAAATTTTGCGTTTCAGTCACCCATAGCACAAATAACTCGATCTTTCTTGTCTCCGACTTTCTTTATACACCTTTCTATTTCATCATACATGATATCTATTTCTGCTTCCTCATTCTGTTCTTTAAGAGCATATATTTGAATGATCAGCATATCTCTAGGTTTAGATTTCACTAGAATTGCCATTGCTCTATCTGATTTTTTGATTATATGGATAATGTTTTATTAGTTTTCTTCTCTACAATAAACGCTGCACCTCTTCTTGATATTTCACCATCTGACGTATATATTTTATATATCTTGCTATTTGGAAGTTTCGACTCAAAATCTGATGATCCTTTCCAAACTATTTCACTTATTCCTAGTATACTAATATTCAGTTTCTCAATCTCTCTCATCACATTAGCCAATTTTCCACATTTATTCAATCCTCTTTCATTCCAAGTAGCAATCTTCAAGCAATTTCTGCGTTGAATTTCTTTATAGCAGTCATGGACTGATGATACCGCAGGGGCTGCTACATCACCCTGACACCCCCATTCTGTGCATATTGAGTTTACCCTGGCTTTATTTCATTTATGTTCATACATGATGCTTTACATAGCGGCATTTTTTAATAAATGGGCCACCAGAACCATCCAATCCCCAATATGAATGGACGACCACAGCTGTCGTTGGTTAGTGGGTCCCATGGGCCTAGCTGGGAGGCCTACAAAGTAGTGCCACTGATCATCCCCCTCATCCACCACCGAGGTGATTCCCTGATGCGCCGTGACAACCCAGCGACCAGAATATCGTAATTACTGTTCTAAATTAAATTGATGTTAAATGTTTTATTGCTGAGTCTGCTGAGTTTTATTATGAGTCCGCTGTATCCGTTTAGTCTTTATTATTCATTTATCTGTCCATTTTAATGCTTTTTTAAATTGTACAGCGCCATATTCTCCCCTTTCTGCGATTTTTCTACCTTCCACTTTTTCTACCTAATTTTTTCTAATTTTTTTTCGTGAAATCCTTCTTCCCTAAGTCTGTATAGCTCAGTGGAAGTGCCGTTTGCATCTTCTGCGCCACGCTGCCTGAAGATAGATTTAAGTTCAAGTCTTGTCACCAACTAGAGGAACTTTTTCAAAGGCTTTATTCGACAAGCTCCCGAGTTAGTCGAAAGCTGGCACTGCAAAGTGATTTATTTTTCTCCCGGAAACTATGCGTTTTCGGCCGAAAAGTCAGGAAAATAGACCGTACAACCCATACTATTTCTGACAATAACATATCCCTTCAAGGTTACGTACTAAGAAATGGTAGCTCTTGTTTGGCAGTCTCTTCTCCGGTTGCCGCTTATAATTAATGATAGTCTTGGACCAGCTATCGATGTTTGGCGACTGGTGGAGTTGAACTGCCCACTCAAGTCTCCAAAAGCTAGATCAGATTAAAAGGCATCGCCTATTGCCTATAAAGGAATCGAAGGCGTTAGCTGATGGTGTTATTATGATTCTTCATCCCATGTCTCAGTCTAAAAATTTGGTGACATTCTGGTTGTTAGATCTAACTATATAAAGCTGTGAATAGGGCAAGTTTAATTATGGTCAAGTTTAATAGAAGAACGAGTAAGTAATAGACAGTTGAAATACTATGGATTCACATGTAGGGACAGAAGAGGTCTAAGCCCTAACTATATGTTATGCTATCAACTCCAGTGCTATGGAATCGAGAAGTTATTCTGTGGTGAGTTCTTCACGTTTTAGTGCACCTTGCAAGTCGTTCAAAGTATATCTTAAAATCAGCCTTAGAAAATCTGTCCATATAACTTTGCTGATGTCATACACTTCTAGAGGAGACAGTTTGAGGTAAAGTTTGATTAAATCTGGTGTTCTTGAAATCGTGTTTCAGTTTTCAGCATATTAAGCAAATTTCTCACGATGGAGGGTAGTGAGTAATATCCTAGCACCCACAGCCTATACATCGAGTTGATAACCTAATGTATCGGCACTCTTTACTACAATGTCAGGCTACATCAGTCCTTTGTTTTAGTCTGAGAGTAGGACTCTATTGCCTTTATACATTTGTTCTTTAACCTATTCTCTGTAACCTTCACTATTGCATTGTCTTCTGACATGTACTCTACGTATGCGATAATAACACAATAAACTCGAACAATCTGCTCTACAGTTCTTGATAGCAGTTCTTTTCGAATTTTTCAAGCTTGTATCAAAAGCATTCATGCTTATCTCGATTAAACCTATATATTCAAATCTAGGCAGAAAGTGAGTCCCGTACTTAAGCCGATTTTGAAAGGAAAGGGAACACATTTAGATTCTTGTAATGTGGCTCTCTAGACGGAATGGTGCAGTATTAAAATCCATTTCATTTGTTCAGTCGAGGCAGTCGTAATCAGCGTCCTTCCTTCAAGCACCCATCCAAAAGTATCTTGATGATCATCTTTAATACACAAAGTCATAGAATGCATCAGGACTTACTTCTGAAGTGGAGAGAGAAATTATCTTTAATCTAGGTACATCACTAACCATTGCAATAAGAGTTCTATGGTCAACACTGGTATGGGAAAATTCTAATGGTACGTTGTGAGGAAAACGCAACCAAGAATGGAATGCTGAGCGAATGGCTGCAGTTCCTTAGAAACGCCACAAAGTAGGAAGTATCTCCTACAATTTCTCTTGACACACAATCCCAATTGACATTATAAGTTAGTGGAGATTCTGACTTCATTTATAAGAGAAAGATTTCATTAAGTCAGGAACAAAATTTATGAATTCGTTAATAGCTTAAAGAATCACTTTTTTTTTTTTTTGACTACTTCTTTAAATATATGATCTTTTTCCACCAAAACTAAATATTGTTTTTACTTTGTTATTTTCTAGCACTGGTTGGATTTACGGATAAAGTAAATCTTGAAGGATAAAAATTGAAATTTTTGAAAGATAAAAAAAAACTAAATACAGTATTTGCAGTGGCGGCTTACCCATTAAGGCAATGAGGCACGTGCCTAGGAACCCCAGGCTTTGGGGAGCCCCCAAGCCAAGACATTTTCCTAAAATAGATTGATGTTTTCAGTAAACACAATAAAAATCTTGATTATTTTAAGCGAAAATTTTTTCAAACTATTATTACGTTTTAAGACGTATTTTGAACAGCGCGCACTATCTACGCTTTAAATTAAACCGCATTACCAATGTCGGCGCACGGCGCTGTTGAGAGCTTCGAGGTCACGAAAACTGATTGCATTGCCGAGATAGGAAGTTTCGCTTGGTTGCTCCTTAACTTCATTTGTTATGGAATCGTGTAAGAGTGAGATGTTTGTTTCAAAAATAACTTTTTAGTGTGACTTTTCGTGTTTTCATTATTTGAGTGTAGTGCTAGTAAAAAAAAAAACTTTGTAAAACTGTAAAAAAGAAAATGATAAACAATCAGGTTAAAGAGCAAACGTAAGTAATAAACATTTTTTTTTTGGAAAACTCAAAACTAAATCTCATAAACATTTTTTAAATTTACTTATTTTACCCTTCAGTGTTTAACTATGGAGCGGCGGTACCCAAGTGGAGCAGAAAAGCGGAAAGTTCAACAAGAAAAGAAAAAAAGAGAAGCGAAAGGGCAAACATCTTTAGCAAATTTAGGATTTCTGGAATTAAAAGCTAACGATGCTAGATGAAAAATGAAAATGATGAACAAGTAATTGCACCTTCTTCTCCTGTTCAAATGGTGAAAATTTTAAGGAGAGAGGAAAATTTGTGCTTAATGATAATAATGGACAAGTAAGTGCATCACACACGATGACTGTTCGTGTTTCGCCAAATAATGACCCTGCTGAATGGAATAATTGTGAGCAAGAACAGCTTCTTCAATATTTTGTTCAAAAAGGTTATTTTCCACAAAATATTGATTTTGATGACAAAGAAACGATCAAGTCTACGCTGCAAATAAGTGGAGGAGTTCAACGGTTCATTTCAAAATCCATTTTCAAACGGAAAATGCTGAATGGCAAAGAAATTGATGGTCCTTGGCTAGTTTTTTCACCAAAGACAAAAATGGTGTATTGCGGATTTTGCAAGTTATTTTCTTCGGTTGAAGTTCAGGATCGACTAATAGTTGGACATAATGACTGGAAATACGCCGTATATCGGCTTTCGATCCACGAAAATAGCGCGGCTCATTCAAGATCGGTTATGAGTTGGTCCATTCGATCTAACAAGAAGGGTTTGGGTACGCTTTTTATTAAAAAAATGGAAACTCAGTCCGAATATTGGAAACAAGTATTACGAAGAATAGTCGATGTAATACTTTTTCTTTGTTAGCGAGGGCTTGCAGTAAGAGGAAAAAACGAAATGTTTGGATCGCCTTTCAACGGCAATTATTTGGGTATGCTAGAATTATTAGCAAAATATGTGTTTCTGGCGAATCACATTTGCAAATTGTTGACGTGGAAATGTGTCATACCTGTCCTCAACCCTTTGTGACGAATTTATTCGATTGTTAGGAGAGTATGTACTTGACAAAATTCTAAAAGAAGTTTTAAAGAAGCAAAATACTTTGGTATTATAGTAGATTCCACTCCTGATTTGCAACATGTCGATCAGCTGACTTTTATAATAAGATATGTAAATCCAAGTACTTTTGAAGTACACGAGAGGTTTCTCAAATTTTTGTCTATTAAAAGTCACAAAGGCAGTGCATTATCTCAAGAGATTTTACAATTTATTCAAGATTGCAACTCGATATAAAAAACTGTCGTTCTCAAAGTCACGACAATGCAGCAAACATGTCAGGGAAATACAGTGGAGTGCAAAGCCGAATAAAAGAAATCAATGATCTGGCCGAATACATACCATGCAGCGCTCATTCTCTAAATCTCGTGGGACAAACCGCAGCGAGTATTTGTGTTGAAGCAACTTCATTTTTTGGACTTATTCAAAAACTATTTAACTTTGTGTCCGGATCTACTTACAGATGGAATTTATTAAAGGAACAAATTCGCTTAAATAATTTAAGCGATAATTCGACCTTTTATGATTAAATCCCTTTCCGATACAAGATGGTCTGCGCGATTTGACGCAGTTAGATCTTTAAAATCAAATTATATTTCAATCCTTAAATTTTTTAAAATGTTAGCAGTAGACATTGAACAAAATTGCGACACAAGAAGTGAAGCAGCAAACATTTTGTTCAAACTATGCGAAATAGAAACATGTATACCATGTGTATTTTGGTACACTATTTTGGAAAGAATTGATAAGGTCAATAAAATATTTCAAAAAGATGCAGTCCTATTGAAAGAGGTCACAGATCATTTAGGAAGTTTAATAGAATATCTAAAACAAATTTGAGGAAATTTTGATCAATTTGAAACAGAAGGAAAAAAAATTTTAGTCCATCAAAAATTTGAATGAGTTTGAACTGTTCGACAACTGAAGAAGCGTAAAATGAAATTGAAGTTTTTCACAGATAAAATAAATCTCGTTCCACATACCATGATAATTTTTCGGCAAAGGATCGGTTCAAAATTGAAGCATATTTAGCTATATGCGACAGTCTAATCACAGAAATGGCAAAACTCTGTTGCCTACGAAAAACTTCCTTCAAACGTTTCTCTTTGAATATTCAGATTTTAATTTACAACAGAAACAACAGGCAGCTAAACAACTTGTCGCAAAATATTCAAACGATCTCGAAGAACTTTTAGAAAATGAAATAATTCAATTTCATCAACATGTCGCGCTTCACATCGAAGAAAAGGACGAAAATGAAGGAAATATCATGGACACGTTTAAGAAAATTTTGTCCATGAAATGCTATCCAAACGTGAGTATCGCATTTCGACTATATTTGACATTGGCGTGCGGAGTGTGTGAAGGTGAGCGATCTTTTTCTAAGATGTCATTAATAAAAAATCAAAAGAAGGCTGTAATGAGCCAAGAGCGATTAAATGCCTTATCCCTAATTTCCATTGAACACGAGTTTGCCAAAAAAAAAATTAAACTTTGAAGACATAATCAATAAATTCGCGAATTCTAAAATTCGCAAAGGAAATTTGTAAAAACGATATAAAAAATTATTCATTAAACTAAACAGTTTTATTATTTATCATCCTTTAACAGGCAGAAAAATCCAGGAGTTCAAAAAATTCAAAAGTACAAAATTTCATTTCTTTGCCACTTAACTTTTATACATTTTTATTCTTTTTTTTTTTATTATTATTTTTTGGCGGGCCCCAAATATAATTTTCCTAGGGGCCCCAACTATCCTTAATCCGCCACTGAGTATATGTGAAGAAAAACCTTACTACCTCCATAAGAGACCGGTTACCTCACTTTCAGTTAAAAAACCAATTCGAATCTCCAAGCATTTTTAATTGAAGGGTAAAACCCGACGGCAAACAGAAGTGGACAGAAAAAACTAAAACTTTAGGATACGATGGCATTAACAGTAGCATTGTAAAAGAATGCCAAATGTATATTACGGAACCCTTAATGTATATTTTAACTTATCACGATGACAGCCACGTTTCAATCGGATTTTAAGAAAGCTATAGTAGTACCGATTTATAAAAAGGGAAACAGAAAAATGACTTGAAAAATTACAGAGACCAATCTCCCTCCTGTCGGTCTTTCAAAAATATTACAGAAATTGGCAAAAATTAGAAGATATCGAAAATAAACATTAACCATAGCAGTTCCGAAACGGTTGATTGTGGTGTTCCACAAGAATTGGTTTTAAGATCAATTTTACTTAGTACGTACATTGAGTTAGCTTTGCATTAGGAACAAAAACGCGTTGGTCCACCTCTGTGCAATCATGACTCACAGACGCCTAGGAACAGATTCCACAAGGTGTCGAACATCCTCTATTCGTAACTTGACCCCTGTCCGCTGCAGCAATTCCGCCAATTCACGCTCATTCTGTGGAGGAAGTCAACAGTTCTCACACCCCGTTCTAGCATATCCCACACATGTTCAGTTGGATCAGAGATAGAGTGTTTGGGGGTCAAGGCAATGTGGCGAATTCGTTTTATGTTCTACCAACCACTCACTAGTTGTACGAACCCGATGACAATGTGCATTGTACCGTTGAAAGATGGCACTGTGGTCGGGATTGACCTCCTGCAGACATGGAGGCATGCCAGGCAAAAGCTCCCCAGACCATAACACCAACTCACCGGCCTATTGAATCACAACTATGCCAAATGCGAACCCGGCCATCAGCATTGCGCAGCAGGAAACAGGAGTCATCAATCCAAACGACCTTCTTCCATCTGTCGAAGATCCATTGCCGACATTCCTTGGCCCATGCGAGGCATTGTTCGAGAATATTGGTATCCAGCTGTGGAATCCCAAACGAATCAAGGTGCGGCGCATGGTGCATGCAGAAACAGGCAGAACTACCCCGCTGTTGTACTGGTGAGTGAGCTGTATGACTGTTGCACATTGTTGCTGAGATACCGGTCGTGACACCAGACGCTCACTTCTAGGATCAAGCGTGCATGGCTGACCAATGTGAGCCATTCTGATGGATGTGTATTCATGGTTAATTCCGTCCTGGCACACCCTTGATACAGCAGTACGGGAGCACCCAACAAGTGCTGCTGTTTCTCAAATACTAGCACCTGTCCTCCAGCGCCCCAACTATCTGCCTGCGGTCAAATTGGCTTAGGTCACCACGTTTCCCCATTACTGGCAAATGTTTCCTGATTACGTACAGAGGACAGGGCCGATTTTATCATTAGGCGAACCTAGGCAATCGCCAAGGGGAGCCAAGACCTCGGGGTCACAGATTTTGCTACATAGTTCGGGGTAAAATTACAACCTTCGAAAAAAATTAGTATAACCTTCATTAATAATAAAAAAAAAACTGAAATAAGTCAAGCCGTCCTGGTGCTCGCTGATGATCCTACATTATTTTCGCCTTTCTCTGTTTCTTCCGCTCCCCTGCTCTTTGTATACTTAACCTCAAGTGCAGAGATTTTTCCTCCTTTTGGCATCTGTCCCAAGATGAGCGGGGAATGATTTTATTTTTATAAATATCCACATGTGTAGGTGGACGTGTGCTTGTGTGAGTATGACAAAATCTACATATAGAGACGATGTATAGGGGCGCCTAAATTTTCTTTGCCTAGGGATATCAGATACTCTCGGACCGGCCCTGACAGAGGATTACGTATAAATAGGTGTGCCTATTTATAGTAGCCGCACGTGACGTTCATATCACGTGGTTCTTCGTTATCGCAATATATCAATCGATGGGAGGGTTTCCTGATGCAGAGCTAAATCAGTGTACATCAATGACTTCTGCAATCTTGAACTAACAGTAAAATAAACGTTTTTGCGGATGGCACAGTTCTAATTTTCTCTGCGGACACAACCGAACAAATGCAAACCATAGTGAATGATGATCAGTGTAAAGTCCATGTAATGACTTATTTGCGATTAAAAATTTGATAGTAAATTAAGTTTGAAACCGCACATCACCGATGTCGTAAATACAGTGAGGATTATGTTAAACAGACTTTACTACCTAAATAGGTTTCTAATTTCAAATATAATATATAAAATATTATATTCTGCATTGATTCAAAGCACACTACAATATGGTATTTTAAGATGGGTGAGGATCTATCTTAATACACTGAACCATATAGTTTCGATTCAGAATAAAGAATACGAAATTCAGAATACGAAAGAACATTGGCCATGCAGGCTAAAGAGAATCCTAAAAAGTTTTTTAGATATGTAGCAAGTAAAAGGAAAAATGTACATGGCAGATTGATTTTAAAGAATGCCGATGGTAGGGAGGTAACTGAATCAGTTGAGATAGTTGAGTTACTGAGTGAGCACTTTGCAAAAGTATATCATCCAGGTGGTGACATTGCAGAAACGAATAAACCAGTAGATTATACGGGAATTGTGGTTAATGAAGTGGAGGTGAGTAGTCTATTGCATAACCTCAATGTCAATACATCTGTGGGATTGGATGGTATACCAGCTCGTGTTGTACGAGAAGCAGCTAGAGAATTGTCAGTACCCTTGACCATTTTGTTTAATTTGAGTCTCGGGTCTGGGTTAGTCCCGAGCGGGTGGAAAGAGGGGAAAATAGTTCCACTGCATAAAGGTAGTTCCAAGACTGCTGTTGTAAATTACCGACCGATTAGCATATCAGGAATCATTGTCAAGGTCTTAGAGAAAATAGTCAAGAGGAAAATACAAGATTGGATAGAAGAAAATGGGATACTGTATCGGGGACAGCATGGTTTTTTGAAGGGTAGGTCATGCCTCAGTAACTTGCTCACGTATTATAACACAGTGACGGCTGAACTGGATAAGGGTAATGGGTTTACAGTGATTCTACTGGACCTTGCCAAGGCCTTTGACAGGATTCCACATGGAATTCTAATCAGTAAATTGCAGCATATGGGAATGGACATAGGGTTGGTGAGATGGATAGGAGGGTGGTTGACGGAGAGATATCAGAGAGTGGTTTACTCGGGAGTAGAGTCCACAAGACGGCCTGTGACTAGTGGTGTGCCACAGGGATCTGTTCTTGGACCACTGCTGTTTAATTTGTTCATAAATGATATAGGAAATGATCTGAGAGGAACAGTTCATTTGTTTGCGGATGATGCGAAGTTGGGTAGGGCGATAGTGAATGCAGATGACGTCAAAATTTTGCAGGATGATTTGGATAGATTGGAGGTCTGGCTAAGGAGAATGGATGTCAGTTTAATGTGGCAAAATGTAAGGTTATGCATTTTGGAGTGAAAAGATTGGCGGCAGTTTACTGCATTGGTGGAACCCTGCTCCAGGAAATTGATGAGGCACGAGATTTAGGAGTGTTGGTAGATAAGGAATTGAAATTTAGGGGACACATTGCAAAAGTGACCAAAACAGCTCATCAAATCACTTGGTTGCTGAAGAATACGTTGACAAGCAGAGACAAGCAGGTTATTGTTCCTCTCTATCGAACCTTGATAAGACCCCATCTAGACTACTGTGCTCAGATTTGGTCACCTATGTTTCTTCTTGATGGGGAGGAGGTGGAGAGGATCCAGAGGCGAGTGACCAAGATGATAGCAGGTCTGTGGAATGAACCGTATGAGAACAGGTTGAGGATTTGTGGGTTGCAAAAATTGGTTGATAGGCGGAGGAGGGGAGATATGATTGAGACATTCAAATTACTGAAGGGTTTCTATAAAATTAATTCAGAAGATATTTTTGAGAACAGGGCTGGTTGTGGGAGGACTAGGGGACATCCATGGAAACTGGGAAAAAGTGTGGTTAGTAAAGGTGTTAGAGCTGGGTTCTTTACTTTTAGAGTAGTGAATGAGTGGAATGCGCTCCCTGAGTCTGTGGTGGATGCTGTGACAGTGAATGAGTTTAAGGCAAGGTATGATAGATACTGTATGAATGTCAAATAGTTGTGATGAATATGATTTGGGGCCTCCCTCGATGAGTCTAATGACTCCCTGGAGTTGCCCGTAATAATAGTAATAGTAATAATAGTAAAGTAATTCAAATCTTAACTAGAAACAAATACAAGGATATTGCAATGTGCAATAAATACACCATACTAAACATACTATCCTTCAGATAATTGATATGCTTATAGGGTACTGCTATTCATAAAAATCGACAAAGAATACGTAAATACAGTGCCGGATTAAACCCTGTGGACGTCCCTAGACAGTCGAAATGTCTCCCCCCCCCCTCACAAATTATCTCCTTGTACGTTTTCAATTTTACCAACCAACAATATTAATAAACCAATTTTATTACATAAAACAAATATTAATGTTATTAAACAAATAAACATAATATGTTATTAAACAATAATTATTAAATATTATTAAACAATATTACACAATATTAATAAACAAATAAGGAATTCTTAATTTCAATAACCAAACAAAACTTTCCTCAATTTTTTGTGGTTAAATCTTTCAGGATATCTTGGAAGTTACCTTTTGCAAGACGTCGTATTCAGTGGCCATAATGGTAAGTGTGTTCAGTCGTTCTTGTGTCACTGAAGATCGATGACAATTTTTCAGCAGTTTTAAACTTCGAAAAGGTTCGTTCATCAGTAGCGTTCGTGATCATGAGAAGAACCCTATAAATTCTTAACGCTGTCATTTGGGAATATTCATTGCACCTTATATTTAAAAATGAGTTTGTACGATCGCGATGCTGGCACTGTTTCATCAGCGTTGAAATCTTCTAACTGTGAAATACCGGCCTACGGGCCCCTAAACGGCGTGGAGCGCATAGACTGGTGCCTACTCTGCCTATTTGGTGATCCGGCACTGCGTAAATATCACAATGTTTTTTAGTAGATATAAATTATGATATATCATTCCCAAATGAAATAAAGAAACAATACACAAAAATGATCCTTATTTAGTGCCAAAAATATTCAACACACTACATTTAACAATGAGGGGTGAAACCAACCCAAACAAATACAAAACTCTGATCAAAGAATGTTTATGTTTCTACAGAAAGGAGGAATCTCCGTTCGCAATTGTATAATTATTGGCTTTAAGTAATGGTTTCTAGCATAAAAAAAATTAATCAGTTAACGCCTTTTATTTCCGTATAGGGAGCAGGCGAGGCCCTTTTAGCCCTATCTAACTTTTGGGGACTGAGGGGGGTGGGTGGCAGTACATTCTCAACTGGTAGCCAATCAGACATAGCTGGCCCAAGACTATCACTAATTATTCATGGCGTCCGGTGCAGAGAGGCGACTCCTAAATGCCGTCGTCTCGTGGTACCTATCCAGGCTATTCTAACACTATATATTCATTGTCTGAGATAACGTGGGTTTTATTGTCGATTTTTTGTTTTCGGGAGAAAAACATCTGCTTGCCCGTGCCGGAGATCGACTAACTCGGTAACCGGTGGAAAAAAGGCTTAGCAAAAGTTCCTCGAGTAGCCTTCTAGAATCGAACTTTTCGGACGATTTAGCGCCGTGTAAGACACATGCCATCTCCACTGAGCTACAGGTATAGGCTAGAAACGGGCGATTTCTAGCATATTTGTGTTCAAAGATCCAGGCTCACGTGTAAAATGCAAAATTTAAATGCTATTTACCCATTTTGTTTGAAAACTTGCTGTATGCAATTTTTTCTGTGTGTGCGTATGTGTGTGTATGTGTAATGATGATGCATCACATAACTGTCTGTAACTACATGCATATCGTAATCTGGACGAGCTGCTAAGTTTCATATTTTTATGCTAAATCCTTTTTCCTTATTAAATGCTCCAATCGCTCGCATCAGGCTGCCTCCTCACTTATTCCTAATTCGGGTGAATGATGCAACTTGCAAAAGTTGAGAAATGACGCGATCCGCACGATCCCCCCCTTCCCCCTATTTCACTTTTGATCGACGGCCGTGCAGTTTTTCCGAAAACTGTGTAATATCAAACGCGATTAAATTCGAATTCCGGTAGAAATGGGTTAAAACAATGTACCACAGATATAAAATATCTGCAGAGGACATTTTCTAATATTTTTATTAATTTAGCGCTACGAATTTGCCAGCCTGTGTCTAGTTAAATGCCTATATTGGGGGGGGGGGGAGAAAGAAAGAAAGCTCAACTTAGAATTGGAATTACCTCAGGGCGATTTATAATAATTCTTGAAATAAGGGTAATCAGTCAGTGGCTCGTGCAATTCTGGCTTAAGAGTCATTACATTGACTCAATTTTGCGTATCCACAGCTGATATTCAAGTAGTCCTAAGATTTTACATTCTTCGTATTTTAAATTTTAAGATTCTATGATTTTAAATTCTTGGACATTTGCTATCACGTTCTTCAGGAGAAGAAATTTGATTATTCTGTATGATTCCTTCAATTTAACAACGGTTAATCTGTATAGGATGATGTATGGTTGCTAATAACACGAAAAAGCTGGACCATTCAAAGACGAGTCCCATCTTGCCTTCTGTTTTTCATAATTTCCTAACACCAAAACATCATTAAAAAATAAAAAATAAAATAAATGAATAAAAATCATGTAGGGTAATTACGAAAGACAAAGACACCATATGTATTTATCAAGTAAATTCTAAATTTGCTATCTGTTTATATCCAAAGAAATTCAGCTTGGATTTTTTAAAATCCTATTTCCTAAACGTGATGATGAACAGCCTGTTTTTCTACCCACTGAGGGAGGTTTTGGGTCTACTATCCCATGGTGACCCAGTCCATATTGGGAGAGTGTATCTATACTCGGGTGAACGAATGAAGGTGGAAGACAATCACAAACATCCATGCCTACGCGGGATTCGAACCCACAGCCTCTCTGCTGGAGAGCGGATACGCTAACCACTCGGCCAACCAGGCCTAAACATAGAACTGCAAAATCGGAATTAGATGGCTCCTCTGCTTTCATTGGTTAACTTTTTTTTTTTTTTTTTCACTTCGGAGATTTAGATAAACGCGGGCTACAGTTTGTACCGATTTAACAGCAGAGGAGTGGTTTAAAGGCGTGTCCCTCCCTCTCCGCCAAATCTAAAACGGAAATCCTATGAAACTATAATCAGCATCGAATACAAATTGAAAAGAACCAAAAATAGATTACTTCCAAACGGAATTTCGAAATAAATAAATAATAAAACCAAAACAAGAAAGAAAGAATTAAAAAGGAAAGAAAATTATCGAAAATAAAAAAGCCCTCTGTAGCTGTAATAAAAAGTCCTCTGAACTCTGAAATATACGAATTATTAATTTACTGAATTTCATAATAATTTCCTAGCTCTCATTTTTTAATCCATATTTGGTCGAAGTGATGTATCCTTGTGAAACTTGCTGATAACAATCAGACACAAGAAGTACTAAGTTCAGCTTTTTTAACTTCTGTGTGGGGGGAAACACGCCAATTATCGTTCTTTAGCCATGACGCAGTGGCATAGCTAGCGCTTCTGCCGGCCGGGGCGATCCCGGAGTTTGCCGCCCCTCTCAATACACACCAAAAATACTACAAAAAGTCAAAACGACGTATAGGAAATAAATTAAGACACGATATTTATTTTTGAAGTAAATCTTTAATTCCAACATCCTAAAGTGTTATTTTTCTTGCTTTTCTGTTACCAAAATCGTCGATGACATTGTCGAAGTCTATTTCATCACCCAGTTTCTGTTCTTTAGACAGAAAGGCAAGATATCTAAAACGCAAAGTGTCGTCCCCCGTCTCCATCCCCCCTAGCTACGTCACTGCCATGACGGCAACTGTTTTCTATTATTATAAACATCCCATCTCGAAACAAAGGAAGCTTTTATCTCAAGTCGTGCAATACCAAAACTAGATTTCTTTTTTCTTACTATACATTATAAATATTGCTTTGAGAATTTGTCTCTCGTTTAATGGCGATGTTGTTTATTTTCTGATACGCATATCCCCACTCCTTAAGAAAGAAATCGCAATATTAGACTCCTATTCATTCACTTATATTCAATCTCCGTGATTTGCACGAAATAAAGACCCCATTGATCATCAAAGAATAGCTAAAGGTCATAGTTAGCAAGCCCCGAATTTAAAATAACAAAAAATAACTATCGCTGTGGTCAAGAAAAACATGAAAACTTGGCGGAAGTTGAAGCGAGCATGTCATCTATCTCCACATTTTTTTCAAATTTTTATTTTGCACATAAATTAGTTGTGAAAGCCAATTCATCCGTTTCAAAAACATTGTTATGAACAGAGAAACAGCAAACACGTGAAAAATGTATTTGCTAGAAACGAATACTAATAATAATAAACCAAACATGAAACAGAAGGCCTGTGGAATAAGATTTCAGTGTGCGTGAAGGAAGTAGTGATGCTATTTTGACCTTGTTGCGCTACAGAATCGAAACAAAAATAAATAAAACCAAAACGACCCCTGTTAGGTGTTCTCTGAACACTCAATCAGATGCTTTCATTTAGCATATAAGTCGAGCCACAAAACGTTTTTCTTTCATTTCTTCCGTAGAACAGCAACTAAGTTTTTCTATCTATCTACCAGTCTAAGTATTTTCTTTTTTATCTTGTAGGGAGAACAAGATTTCTACAACCGAATTGTGCATTTAATTATAAAGGGATTATGGGTAACGTAATCCATTCCATGGTTCTACCTCAGTGATTGTTTTGCTTTCTTTCAGCCAATTTAGAAAAATTAAAAATAAATAAATAAATCAGCTAACTCTTTATCCTCCACTCGGTGAAAGCGAAGGGCCATTTAATCCTAAGTTTCTGAAGACTGATAGGCAGTTGATCTCTTAGCCGTCACCGATGGTTGGCCAAGACTATTAATGATTTTCACAAGCGTCCTGGGAGGAGAGTACGGCTGATAACCGCGTCATTTCTCTAACCCTAACACTCTATTACATTGTCTGAAATATAGTTCTAAGGTCGATTTTCTTGAAAAAAAAAAAACAATTAAAAAATTTAAAAAAATTCTTATTATTATCTCTGCATCTTCGTTGGATTCTTAGGATTCATCGTAGAAGCAACAATAAGCTATACCGTTATTCGCACAGACAAATTTTTCTCACTTCTTCTTCCTAGAGTCATGTCGCAGTGTCTGCTGTTTTTATCACTTCCGATGGGTCTACTTCTCTCATGGAGACCCCACTCCATCTTGGGAGAGTGTGTGCATATCTGTCTGGATTAATGTATGAAGGTGAAAGACAACCACACACATCCATGCCTTAGTCGGGATTTGAACCCGGAGCCTCTTGGCTGGAGAGAGAGAGAGAGAATACGCTAATCACTCGGCCAACCACGCCCGCTTTGTAACATTTTTGTAATATTGCAATTTCGGTTATCGTACGAAACTGAACCCAAGGTGTTCTACCCTCTGCAAACATTCAGCGCAATCTTTACCACTTCTAAATCGTCTTGGCTTGCTAATACACATATTTAAATTCATGATGCAGTTTGCAAGTAGACGACCACCAAAGTTTCTCACGAATCTTCTATACCCTAGGATGAACGTCTGCAAACATACATAGAGGACGGTATTGTGTACAAGCAATTATAAGAAGTCATTAAGTAATGAGAATTTTGCAGTCAGGCATTATGCAGGTTAGTGTTATGTGAAATATAATGGTGAAAAGTTATCTCACCATTATAATTAATTCTGTTTTCTTTTACCGACAACATGGTTTAGAACGATAAATGATAGTGCTTCCTCTTTTTCCTCCATAACTGTCGGAATGTTTTGATTGTTAATAACGATCAAAAATCAAGCTATGAAATTCGGAATTGTAATTGTATGGTCCTGTTTTTCCTGGTTTTTTCCTTCGACCTCTGTTTGTGGTGCCACAAACATTGAACTCTGAGGGGTATCTGAACAATGCAAAGCTTCCTACTTTGTGGTGTTTCTAAAGAACTGATCATTGTCTCTTTCAGCAAGACAAGGCACTGTGTCATAAGGCTGCTGCTGTAACTGCATGGTTTGTGGACAAGAACGCCACTACGTTTGACTGGCTTCCTCAGATCAGGGATCTGAGGAAGCCAGTTCCACAATAGTGGAACTGTTGTATAGTGGACATCCGTTCAACAATAGTCCAGGACCTCATTACATGCCTACAGATAGAATAGTCCAAAATTCCCATTGACCGATGGCGCACCCTTGTGAGAAGTATGTTCAAATATGCTCACTAGAATTCCTGCCGTCATCAAAGCGAAAGAATGTCCTACATCTCATTGAGATGGGCGCCATAGCTGTTTGTTCCTCTCATTATGGTGTCCGTTGACTTCTTTGTAAGCAGTGTACATTATTATTATTACGTGATACCACCACCTCAACTATTTTCATCATCTACACCAACGCCATCTACCGCCGACCACCACCACTAGTATTTTCACGCACAATCACAACCATGTCCACGGCGGGATTCGAATCCGCAGCCTTTTTGCGGAAGAGCGGATACGCTAACCACTCGGCCAACTAGGCCGGTATATAACAAATCAACAAATGGTAAAGTGAAAGTTCACCATAATTTGTTATTAAGTTATGACCTATCATAACTTAATAACCTATCACTGTCGTAAAAAGATCAGATACCACACACACACACACACACACACACACACACACACACGTGCTTTCTCTTCTTTTTCTTTATCAAAAATTTTCTAATCACTGATGGAAAAAGGCCTCTCGAAAATTTCTCCACTCATCTCTGGAGCTGGAACTTTTCAGTTGCCTCTTTAATCTCATTCTCCCAAAGCCTCTTCGATACTTTGATTTTATTGTCTCTCTCTCTCTCTATCTGTCTCTCTTTCATTCTTTCTATCTCCGAGATGAAATTCAACCCTTGTCGATTTTTCGAAATTGCGAAAAAAATTTTTCATAATTTTTTTTATGAAACCAATTAACAGATCCCAGCTCTAACCAAAACCAAAATATTCTAAGTTGTGTTTTTTAGTTTTCTTGGCAAAAGTCTATTTATTGTATTTTATTTATCTTATTCATTTATTTATTTATTTTATCCTTTTTTTTTTTTTTTTTGCTATGGGTGCTATTAGCTAGTCTTAGCTGTTGGGGGATGGGGGGGGGGGGAGGCCTAAGAATTAAACTTTCTCAAATCTTGAGAAGTTTAACATAACATATTTATTAAGATGGGGCTGTTTTTCAAACCTTCTACAGATTCTAAAAAATCTTTGAAGTCTGCATTAGCTGTGATGAAGCAGAGTAGTTATTTTCATCTAATCCTGTGCAAAGTATCCAAGGCTAGACCAGACTGATCGTAATATGGAGCCGAGTTTATTTCTCGTGTTCACCAAAGCGGATCTCCCATTTTGACCATAATAGGATTAATGACAAGAACAAGAACCTCGTAAACACGTAGAACAGAGAGTGGAGGAAATAGATCCTTAAGAGAGTGCAGAATGGAAGCTAGCTTTTTTTTTGTCTTTTGTCTTTTTTATTGTCTTTTTTTATTAACAGCACTAACATATAAACGTATAAATATCTAAGAGGTAGTATGTTGAGTATGGTATATTTGCAGTATCCTTATATATATATATTTTTTTTTACTACACATACCGGCTACTAAATTAGAAACCTTTAGTTAATGCCGTGCTGGACCTCCTTTAGCCCGAATTACAGCACACATATGCGCATGGATTCCACAAGCTGTTGGATTAAATCTTACGTCTATAACATACCAGGTGTTCGCCAGACAATCTTTAACTGGCTCAAATTTGGCTGAAGAAGACTTCACTTCCGGATCTGTTTTTAACATGGGCCATACATTGCAAATTGGGTTCAGATTCCGGCTTGTGGTGGCTAGGGAAGATGGTGGAAGTCGCTGTCATGCTCGCTGAACCACTGCTGAAGAATTCATGCTCGATGGAGAGCAGCATTTTCGTCCATGAAACAACCGTCACCTGCTGGATAAAAAATGAACATTGCGAGATGGAACTGATCGGCAACAATGTTCAGATAAATATTCCTTGGAGGACATCCGACCTTCTAGCAATATAAGTGGGACTGTTCCGTACCAATACAGCATGCCCCACACCATGATCCTCCAGAACTTTGAGTTGTGTTTACAAGGCAAGCGGGGTTCATTGCGCCATGCGGCTCCCGCCAAACTATCTGCCTACCTTCTGTACAGAACAAAGCATACTGCGACTCGTCGGATCACGTGACTTTTTTCCAGTCTCGTGATCCGACTGGAATCTGCAATGTTCAATCACGGTGTTCCTAACATCACTGCAGACGAACTTCCCAGTTCTCCGCAGAATAGGCATGCGACTGCCAAATACCGATCCTCTTCAATTCCTTGCGCATAGTTCGTTGAGATATGGTTCGGGAACAGCCTTCATTAAATGCTTCGGTCAATTGCTGCACACAGGAAGTTCTGTTTGTCCGTACAAGTCTTCTCAGACGGCGATTTCATTCCTGACAGAATGTCGTAGGACTACAGTTAGCCTCTTAGACAAGCAATATGGATTAGTTTCCCATTGATTAAACACCCGAGATATCCTACCTTTTTGAGAAACCAGTCAGCTCGGCTGTTTTCAAAATCGTGGTTCCAGCCAGACGGGCTCCCACAATAAGCCCTTTATCGAACTCCGAACAAACAATCACAAAAAAAGAACATCAATTCAATTGAAAGCGCGTGATGTTATATGCCCTATCGATTGCAGGAGAATAGCTCCATCTGTATTAATAAATATGCAAAAATAAATTACGGTAAAAATTTATTTTATTGTATTTATTAATGCAAATGGAGCTATTCACCTACAGCCGATAAGGCATATAACATCACGCTTTCAATTGAATTGATGTTCTCTTTTTTTTTTTTTTTTTGAGGTGGGTTTTTTCCCTCTAATTGTATTGATAATGGATATTAAACATAGCAGAAAATTCTACATTAAAAAAATTAAATGAACGTGTTTCCGTTATGATTTAGGAAAGAGGGTATTCCTCTTTCCTAAAGCTGCATCCAAAGTGTCAAGAGAATACTTCCCGAATACTAACCTCTGCCTGCAACAGGTTCAAGTCTTCGAAACGCCCCGGGCCAAAAAACGAGAGTGAAATGATATGGTCGCAATCTGTGTTTTCATAGGCATGAGCAATTTGCATTGCAGTGTGAGATTGGCTGCTAGGAATTTCATGCAAATTCGAAGCAAAATCCGTTGTTTACACACTAGCCAATTCACACAAATACCTATCATACCTCTCCTCAACTGCATTCATTGACGAAACATTCACAACTACCCCTGGCAACTCATTTCACCCATTCACCACCCTCCAAGCAAAAAACCTTAGTGTTAATACCCTTTTTAACCACAGTCCTACATAATTCCCATGGATGACCTCTCGTTCTCTCCCGTCCCGCCATGCACTGAAAAAAGTCATCTGTGTCATTCCTATAAAAACTCCTTTAATAACTTATGTATTTCTGTCATGTCTCCGCTTTTTCGCCTAGCAGCTGGTTTTTGAAGCCAGCCCAGAACTTCAATCTTCTCATAGCGAGTATTCCATAGACCTACCTCAAACTTTGTCACTTGCCTGTGCATCCTCTTCACCAATCCACGCGAAATCTGGGACCCCAGATCTACGCTCAGTAGCTCAGATATGGCCTTATTCAAGCCTTATAAAGGGGAACAATAAATTCTATTCATGCTTGTTAGTGTGTTCTTCAACAACCACGCAATCTGATGCGCTGTTTTGGCCACCTTTGAAATATGCCTTCTGAACTTCAACTCCCTGTCCACAATCATCCCCAAGTTCCTGACCTCATCATTTTCCTCAGTTCAGTTCCATCAATATAGCACACAGCTTGTGATCTAGTCTTCCCATCTTCCCAAAGATCTCTTCTTCTTCACCCTCACCTCGCTAACCTTCTTCTCGACTCAACTCCGTCATAAATCACTCTCTGACATCTGTCCATTCATATCCATCCCCATTTTCTCCAATTTATGCAACAGAGTTCTATGTGAAATCCTGTCAAATTCCTTTGCAAAGTCTTGCGATATCGCTGAGTAGTAGTTTCCCTCATCCAACTCCATTGTTGCTTTATTATAAAAAGTAAACAAATGACTACGCATTATTAAGCAAATTACTTTTTATAATAAAATTACTTTATTATAAAAAGTAAGCAAATTATATTATTCCTATCCACCCAGTCCTGGATTCTGTCTTTTACTCATTTCTCCAATACCTTCACCACCACTCCTGGGATGCTAATTGATCTATAATTTGCTATTTCTCTTTGTGCCTCTTTTATTCAGCAGGACTATTTTGCCCTCTTTCCATTCCAATGGCACCTTTCTGGTAATGTCTTAAATTAAACAGCTTGGTCAGAGGAGCTGATGATTCCCTTGTACATTCTCTTAACACACGGGCCGATGTGCCGTTTTATTCCAAGGCTGTGTTCGTATTGAGGTTCTGAAATATTTTAAGCACCTCCATTTCTTCAACTTCTATTCTCCTATCAATCAATGTCACATCTGACATTACAACATCATCATCATCACCGAGATGGTTTATATTTGCAAAATGCTCATATTCATGAAAAAAAAAAAAACATTTTGTTGAGCAGTGTAGTTTACGACGATGTGAAACTGTTCAGTTCAGTTATCAGAAACAGCTTGTTTTATAATAACTAAAACACTTTTTTTTCAATGTTAGTCAAGTGGGTTTTTAATTTATTGTCCTACATGTTTCGCCGATTTTTGCTATCTGCATCTTCAGGGAATACAATTGGTAAGCTATATGAAGGTAACAGACTAGGTTTTAACTGACAGTTCTAATTCATTCAAAATTAGTATTGTGCGAGACAATGCGCGTGTCTCGGGAACATGATTTATTTGTTACGAGACATAATGTATTTGGCGCGAAAGTTCATTTCTTTGATGTTTAGTGATCTAATTAAAGTTTTCAAATTTCCGGTAGAATTAGACCTTGATTCTTATTTAGGTTTCCTGTTGAACGGGCGACCATAGCAGTCCCCTTGAAGGTTCTGGAATGGTAGTTCTCTTCTGTATAGGGCATAAGGCTCTTATCTCACTCAATGTGATGGTTAGTAGAGGCAAAGTGGCAAGAAAGGCCTAAAATATCTTGTCTGTTGTTTCTGACATATGTTCTTTCTTTCTCGTTTCGAAGCTTCTGGAGGTCTGACCTACGTAACTAATACCACATGAGCAAGGTATATTATATACTCCAGAGTACTTGTAGAATGGATGAGAGTACTTGTAGAGTTTTCGGTTTTGGGGTAATTTGGGATAAGATTTTATCCTCTAGGTCTTCCATGAATAAGTCAGCACAAGGAGAGAGGGGACTACCCATGGCTAATCCGGTAAATTGTTTGTAGATCGTTTTTTGCCAAATAAAATAGTTCGAAGTTAAACAATGATTGAACAAAGCAGTGATGTTTTTCTTGGGAACAAGTTGTCTAAGATGTTGATGACTTCCACAACTGGAATGTTTGTAAACAGAGATGTGACGTCTCTGTGTGTTCTTTCTTTCTCGTTTCGAAGCTTCTGGAGGTCTGACCTACGTAACTAATACCACATGAGCAAGGTATATTATATACTCCAGAGTACTTGTAGAATGGATGAGGGTCTTTCGGTGATCTTAAAAATTTCCGAATAGTGTTGACCGGTTCGAATGCTCCTCTAATGTTGTGTGGTTTTAGGTTAGCCAATTTTTGGAAATGCTGCTGACAAATGGAGTAGTAATAGTACTGATGTATTGGACGTCATCGCGTTGTCTATGTGGTATATCAGTCAAGAGAATCTTGTTGTAAAGTGTTTTTGAATAACCAACGCGATGACGTCCAATACATCAGTACTATAACTATTCCATTTGTCAGCAGCATTTCCAAAAAATTGGCTAACCTTCTAAAACCACATAATATCAGAATAGCATTCAAGCCAGTCTCGTAACAATTATGTCTCGTAACAAATAAATCATGTTCCCGAGACACGCGCATTGTCTCACACAATACTAATTTTGTATGAATTAGAACTGTCAGTTAAAACCTAGTCTGTTACCTTCATATAGCTTACCAATTGTATTCCCTGAAGATGCCGATAGCAAAAATCGGCGAAACATGTAGGACAATAAATTAAAAGCCACTTGACTAACATTATTAAAAAAAAAGTGTAATAGTTTATATACATAATAGTCAAGAAAGAACCACACAAGGTTATTTACAGTTCTCGTTGAGACTTGACCTCTGTAAAATCGATGTAAAGCGCTTTGGTATTTTTAAGCTAAATCGAATTTTACAGTATCATCATACGCTAATTAATTAATAATCAAACATCAAAAATCAAATGAAAAATTTTAACAATAAAAACGGTAATTATTTTAGTACCGCATTTAAGTAATGAAGTTTATAAAAGAACTCCAGATACTCTGCTCATATATAAATCCTCTAACGCCTTTTATCCCGTTTTATACCTTGGTTATTTGTACGCGGTTTTTTTTTTTTTTTTCTGGAATTTTTCAGTGGAGGAGGTCCATCTACCGACGTATTATTCCCGTAGTCCTAAATCCTAATAAGTATATATTGTTTGACACAGTGAGTTGTACGTCGATATTTTAAAGCTTCGGGATTAGAAAAAAAAATGCGATAGGAAAATATTTCTTGCCCGTTGCAAATATCGACTAACTCAGCAACTGGTTGAAGAAAGGCATACAAAAAGTTCCTCTCTTCGACGATCAGCGTCAAAACCAACAACTGCCTTTTTTTTTTTTTTTTGTTTTGTGGTCTAGCACTATGGAGGCAAACGCTTTTTCCGCAGGGCGCTACACAGGAATCATATATTAATATTCAGTAATATTAATTAAGATACTAAAATTAAAAATATTTTTTTAAAAATCGCGTAAGGCCTTTTATTTTCCAAAGAGAACAGGCATAGCTCTTTTAGTCCCAACCACACGGATGTTCATACTGTTGTCTGTAACTGTTCTACAATCGATTTTTTTTCTTCTGAGATGCAAAGATAAAAAAAATTCAAGTTCCTGAAAAAAAAAAAAATCTTCCTGTCTGTGGCTTCGGAGTGTTCCCAGAAACTTGAGTTTATCTGGGGCATCTCCATGCAGTCACTACTGCAGACCAGCGATAACAGTTACTTCCACAATGTTAATCTCACCTCTTCCTAAACTCGTTCACTGACAACGCTCTCCCCGCTTCCTTTGTTTACACCTTTCACTTAATCACCACCTCCAAACGAATGATCGAGTCCCCAGAGCCTTGCTAAACACCTTTATTCAATTTTCAGAGATGACTGCATGCTCTCTTCTTCCTTTCTGCTGTTGAAAATTTTCTTTTGCGTCTCTCTTATAAAAACCAATTAGTAACTTATGTTTCTGTCAAAACTCATTTCTTCTGCTTATTCTATCAATTGAATTTTGAAACCTGTAACCCTCCAAATCATCCTTATAGGGAGCACCGCACCGTCTTGGTCCGCTCTTCCCTTGGAGCCTCTCCACCACTTCGCTTCAACCTTAAGAAATCCAGGCGACTAAATATGCTTATAATAGTTCAGATGCGGTCGTATCAAAACTTTAAAAAGGCAAAACATGACTTCCTTTATCAAGACTGTGTGATAAGGAAATTATTGTATGTGTTTTCCAAGTAATCCGCTCTGTTGTACTCTTTCGTGCATATTTGCAATACGTCATCTGAACTTAAGTTCTGTACCCATCATTAACCCCCCCCCCTTCCAAAAAAAAAGAAAAAAAGAAAAGAAATCTGTACCGTCTAATTTGTAGTCCAGTTCTCCCTTATGCACTACATTTTGCATAATCAGCAGTACACAAACAGAGAGCAGAGTCTTGTAGAACCTTTCTTCTCCTAGATTCTTATGTATACCGCTGTTTGATGTATGGCAATCCCATCGCTTGATTCGTGTTACCAGCCTCATTCGATAAGGACCATGCCTTTTGGTTGTTAAGCCCTGGATTCGAATCCCATTTAGGTCGTGAAGAACTTTCGCAAGGACGTTTCAACAATAACAACAACACTTCATGTACTCCCCTGTTTGCTCTGATTTAAGCCATAAATGGCGCATCTTGTCGAATGTCTTTGAAAAGTCAAGCAGTCTTATGGCGAACTCATTTCC
The DNA here is from genome assembly GCF_054136105.1 of Typopeltis vanoorti. NCBI lineage: Eukaryota > Metazoa > Arthropoda > Arachnida > Uropygi > Thelyphonidae > Typopeltis > Typopeltis vanoorti. Next base: position 3,295,231 of record NC_143558.1, read on the forward strand.
TTTAAGTAACTCAACTGTCATTTCATTAAAGAAAGTGAGTAGATTACAGGAAAGATCTTCCCTTCATGAAGCCCAAGTTGTTCTCCTCATACAGTATTATAATGCTATCCATCTATCCGTGAATTCAAGCCGTAACCATATTTGCCGATATCTTAACCGCCACGCCTGAGATCCCAATTGGTCTTTGCTATCTCTGTCCTGGCGCCTTCTTTATGCAACGAAACTATTTTGTCCTCTTGTCGTTCCCCCGGGGCCCTCTCAGTACTGTGACTGATATTACACAACCTGGTATTGAAAATCCTTTAGCTCTTTCTCGTAATGCACGGACAGCTACCCATCACATTCTAGGCATCGATATTTTTCAATATACAATAGTTCCACATATTCTCTACCAAAGTGATCACTCAGTAATTCATGTTTATTCTGCTTCTGTCACCTCCTCCCCACCTGCAGCTTTCATTAAAGTGTTTCTAATACATTCACTCTTTGTTTATTTGTCACATAGTCGAAGAATGCTTTGGGATTTTGCTTTCAGCCTGTTTGGCTAATTTCTTCTCATATTCTCAATTTGCTTTTTCTTTCCCATGATTTTTTTTTTTGATAATGATTTTTAATAAAAAAAAATTGAAGAAATGTATGAAGTGACGGCCATAGGCAAATCCCACGTTATAAATTTAATTTACGTTATTTTTATTTGTTAAGAGCAATAAAACGAAGTATTATCAGACTGAACTAATATTCAAAGTCTGCATAATCAGATTTTGATTATAAAAGGTTTAGAGGTAGAGGTGTTTTTTTTTTTTTTTTTTTTTTTTAATTCACGTTATCGTTCCTCATTTCTCTCTAGCAATCTGATTGCTCATTTGTCGACCGGTTTCTAGCATGGCGTCGCCTTTTATCTTTTTATTATCCGTACTAACAATCAACAGGTGGCATGCTCACTGCTGCACGCTTTGCTTTTCCTTAAAAATCAGACGATCCCACAGTCATCTGTTTATTTGTCCCAACCCTGTAACTTCCGTTTACAATGGACTCTCCCGTTAGACTTCCGTCTTGTCCGGGTTACTTTGGCGGCACATTCAGTAATATTCGGTTCGTGGCGGCCTGCGTGATGAGGCTGAGACGGTACGTCCGTGTGCTAGTGTTAGCGATCGGGCTGTTGACGGCGGTTTATGTGTTTCTGTTGGCAGGATTCGGTAGTGAGCGACGCCGGAGACGTAAGGTGAGTTCAGGTAAAGTGACATAAGATTAATGGAAAATTGTCGGAAGAGTAGCGTGTACATTATCGAAACGGTGACAAGGAGGTGTTAAGATGGCTTTGAAAAAAAAAAAGCATGTTTTAATCAGAAAGAGAGATAAGCGAATGTTTCTCCACATGCACATAAACTGTTAGAGGCACACAATAGCGTATCGAATGAGTTAAGTGCATAGTTAAGAGTTGGAATAAGAATGTTTATTGTCTTTTCGCTTTTTTTTTTCTCTGCATAGCCTTTAATGCACTCCACTGTTCATGAAATGCGATACGACAAATTCCAAAGAACGCTGACAAGTACAAACTGCTAATTAATGAATCGCGTAATTTAAAACGAGTCGGACAATGGTGACCATACAAAAGTGAAAAGCTCAGATAGTAGTTACATAGTTTAAAAGAGTAATAAAATAAATAAGTTTCCGATGATACTTGAAATAAATCCTACCTCAAAAATTAATCAAAGATAGATTTTATGGAAAAGAATAAATGGTTTTAATATTTAAAAAAAAAACTTTAAAAAGTTTGAATTGATGTATATTTATTAAAAGAGATTTTAAATCCGCATTCTCGAAATAGAAACGAATAATCGTGCATGCTTGAAACCATTAGACTTTGAGTTTGCAATTCAAAAATTGCATCTAATTCCCAATCACATTCTTCTCGCTCAACGAAACAATAGTTTAAGAGGAAATTCTGTCTCGAATTTGGTCCTAACCTTCCTTGTGTAGAAGGAAGAGCTCCTATCAAACAAATTCTTTAAAATATGGCGCTGTTTTCAATATGAATCATTTTCCTTCTGTCTAACATAGGCATATTCCGATGTTGAATTGTCACTACCATACTTAAGAAATTAAGATCTCATTGGACGGTGGGGGAGTAAGACGCACAGGGAAAAGGTTTTTTCCTATTTTTTAATGAATATGTATATATGCCTTGGATCCAATACTGTTCGTGTAAGGTTGGATAATTTTAGTTATGTTATGATGACCAATTTGGACAGATTGTAGTATGGCTTATAAAGCTTGAACTGCTACACATACTTATAGCTTGATCGAAGGGGATGGGGACGCCGAAATTAAATTTTCATTATTATATTACATCGATTCCCAACCGGGGGTACGCGTACCTCCGGGGAATACGTGCTGGGACGTTCAGGGGTACACGAAAAATAATCGGTAATGGCAGAAAAACAAGTAAACTACTTTACACTAAGATAGGCACTGCACAAAAGTGTCGGTATTTAAAAACAGCTATTTTAAAAACAAGGGGTGCAATTTATAGAAATGGGTTTAAAAGGGGGTACGCAAGGTGGAAAAAGGTTGGGAACCACTGTTATATTAGTATAGCTTGGAAACAAAGTTCAGTCAACTCGGGTTTTTCATCTTGCAAAACAAGCAAACCAGTCAAAAGAACACTCGCAATAAACAGTCTTGGGACTTTTAATACATCAGCTTCATAGCAGTAGTTGCTTCGGCCATAATCAGAAATAACAATCCTGTTTAGATGAATGCGATGCGTTTGTATGTAGGTCTGTAGTAGCAAATAACTGCACCGAACCCATTTCAATGTTCTGGAAAAGCTGCAAGAAAGATACGCGACTGATTTTAGCATACTTGTCATAGTGCTTTCGCCCTGTGTTAAATTAAACTGACTTTTGGAAGCCAAAAGGCAGTTTAATAATAAGTGCAATTTAAATCAGTGCAAAAAGATCTCCTTTTTGTTTGAAGTTTGTAAAATTATGCCCATTCATTTTTATTAAAGGAAAAAAGGAAAACTAATCGTGTATGGAGGGGAAATATCAGAAAAAGAAGGAAATGCATTACCTCGGGCTTTAAGTACGGAAAGTGATTAGAATGACGTCACGAGCATAAAATTTGAAGTATGTTGATGGTGTCTTTAGGAAAACCAATCACGTTTGGTTGTAGTTACTGTTCCTGAATAAATTCAGTTCATGTCGTCATCCATGATGGACTCTTGTTCCCATGTGGTAAGCATTGGTATCATTTGGAGACTAGGTTCGCCATTAGCATTAAAAAAAAAAAAAAATTGAACTCGCCCACGACAGCATGTGCGTTTGTCGTACATTTCAATCCGGTGAGTGGGTGATCTGGTTAAACATATTATGTAACAAACACAGAACTTTTTTTCAAATCTCTAGTAAACAGGGCGATGAAAGTTGTCCACCACTGGTGTCCTTAGGAGGTCAGCCTGTTAGTGGGAGAGCGGGCACGATATCCACTCTGCCAACCAAGCTGGCACAGGACAGATCGCAGCATGAACCTTGCAAGTACCTAACTGATCCCAAAATTCAACAGAAATATCCATCTACCCACACGAACCTGCTTGACCCTCGTAGAAAGCTCGAATACCTCTCTAATTCATACGAATGGTGTTCAACGGGATTCGCTCCGAGAGAGGACCAAGCTTTCAGTGCCGTCGACATCAAACCACTGATTTCGCATGAGAAAGACATTCGTGTTATCTTCCTCTGTCCGCATTAGTCCAGTTTTAGCTGTAATTTATAGTTTTGCACGAAGTAAGGACCAATATTGTTATTTGTGAGTTGAATGCTACAATCAGGTGCTGTTTGGTTTTGGAATCCTCGGAAGTCCATTTGTCTTTTAGCGCATTCTTTCTTCGATCCTATTGTTTGTTTTCCATGGTCGGCAACTGACCATTGCATTTGCCCACGAAAGAAAACAGCCAAACTGTTTTCTTTCGTGGGCGCATCAGAAAATCAAAAGCCTTATACGAATGTTTTAGACACTTAGGAAGTTGAATTCATTACCATTTGTCGATTAATAGAAAACATTCCTCTTCTCTCTTTCTCTCCAACCATTACTGACTTTGTTTAAAATTGCAAAACAAGTCAGTCCTCCACTTAGACAAGTTGATGATTGAGGATGTCTGCATTTCCAGGATTGTAAAGTTATCGATACACGTCACTCACCTCCTTGGATTGATTTAAAATCGATAACTTTGTTCCCCTATAAAAACACAATCACGCAAATTCTCACATGCAGTTCCAAACGGTGTTGTTCATTTGTATATGTTTCGATAAACTGAGTTATCAGTATATAATTTCTTTCATATCTTGCAATAAAATAATTTAGGACGTGCACGGGAAGATGCCCTTTTAACTCACGCTTAGTAGGAAGGGACATCGTCTGTACCAACTGTTGCGCAGGATCTTTTAGCTTTTCATTATCGGTCGATTTCTTTGAAGTGACACCACGCGACTCCTGTGGATGTTAAAATGGTGTGTTAATAGCATTAGGAGAAGTCGTCATGGATACCGAGGATGTAGAGGTCAAGGATTCTGTGATGCAGTCGAAGATATTGAACAAAATTAAAAAGCTTCGCCTAAAAGAACAGAATCCATCTGCTAGCACTTGCCATGTACTGCTCGATCCCTGTGGGCGTACAGGCGGCGTCTTGATGTCCAGAAGTGATTGCTTCCTTTGGAGAATGCGAATAGCTTACAGATTCTCCTCAGCAGAAGTCTTAAAATGCAGTGACACGCACAAATGCGTCTAATGTACAGACAGCTTGATTAACCCGTACTGAGATAAGTTACATTTGCTTCGTTTCTATCAACGGATCAGTAATTTTCTTTCTTCACAGCTAAAAAAAGTGTGGAATGCTGCTTTAAAAGGTCCTGTTAACAGGACATTTAATGCCGGTACTTCTTGTTCATAGCACAAACCATTCTAGATTAAGATTTGATGCACACCACCAGACACCGGGGGAGGGGGGGGGTTGTCTAGGACAAATCAAAAGGAGTAGGCGGGAATGCTTTTAACATAAACTTTATCGATAGGTATCCGGTCCCCATCTCTTACCATCGCCGAAGTTTCTCACGGTGAGCGAAATAAGTGATGTTCCTAATCCTAAACAGCAGTGGTGTAGCTAGTGTTTCGCCGCCCGGGGCGATCCCTGAGTTTTCCGTCCCTCTCAATACTTACCAAAAATACTACAAAAAGTCAAAACAACGTGTAGGGAAATAAATTAAAACCCTATGTTTATTTTTGAAGTAAAACTTTAATTCCAACATTCTAAAATGTTATTTTTCTTGCTTTTTTGTTAGCAAAAATCGTCGATGACATTGGCGAAGTGTATTTCATAGTAATGCAGGTAATTCGTAATCAATTTTATTTAGAAAAACTCTTCTGACAACTAACAATACTTACAGTAACTGTGAGCAAAATTCGCAGTAGGATTACAATATTTGGAAATGAGTTCTCGAGACTGTATTTTAGAATTAGCTGTAAAAGTTCAAAAAGGTTCAAAGTGCCTCCCGGCGCGGACCTCCCCCCCCCCCTCTAGCTACGCCACTGCTAAACAGTATCCTGTTTTAGTGTTCTGATCTGTTTACTGGATTGTGCGATTAAAATGCATTTTATTCTGGTAAGAAAAATGTTACATTTTCTGCGCCAATGATCGACTATACTCTGAAATTGGCTGAAGATATCATTCCAAATGATTATCCGCAGGGATGTGCTGGTAACTTTTAACAAGCCGTTCGCTTAAAAAAAAAAAAACAACTGCGAGTTCCCTCTTTGAGAATCGCAATCCCCTAGAAGTGTAAACGAATTCCACTGTCAGCAAACATCTGCTTAATTTTGCCTGGGCTGCATCTTAGGGAATTGACCTTATTGGGTTCCTGACAATTCTAGAAACACGAAATCTTTAGCGAAGGCAAAAATAAGAGGGGGATGTTTGTTGAAAAGTAATATTCCTGTTAGCGGAGACAATCCCTGCAGTAGAGGAACACGACTGTAAGCTCTACTCGGCCGGATTTTCTATCGCCATATATCGCTCAATTGCCGCTGGCCTTTGTGGACTGAAAAGTATGTGCAGCTCTACAGCTTATTGTCGGTTTAACAACTGGCTGGCGTGAATCGGTTACAGCACGCCACTGGGTGTTAGGGTAACTTGGCGGATTATTCTTTTGGAAATAGTCTTCACCAAATGGATAAACTGAGCTTCAAGGAAGCGAATCTGGTCAGCCATTCAGCAGATTCGAGGATCTGACATATGCACGCATCTTCCTCCTTGTCCCATTCGGCCTGCGATATTGGCAGATGGTCCCACCAATTAATACTGCTCTCGCAGTACCCTGAATTTGCCGTGAGAATCGCCAATTAGTGATATTTGTTTTATTGTACGCTTTCTGTTCAAACATCAAGGGAATTTTTGTGTGCCCAAAGCTGCCGTTCTGGAACTCTGAGGTTGTGTATTAAGTCCCAATTGTAAGCTTGTGATATTCATCACACGTTCCGATATTCATCACTGCAGATAGTGGTCTGCAGTGACAATCGACAGACATACACTGTCTCGCATTCGACACACAGTGCACTGTTGTGCACAGTACCGTCGACAGGGTGTAGCATAAAGGCAGCCTGCCTCACGGCGCGGCTTAATAAGGACGCTCGTTCAGTCATATTAGGGTAGGCGCCGTCACTACGCTAACAATTTGGCGTAGCAAGTGCGGAAAAAAGTTTTTCCAGCTTAAACTAATTAAAAATTATTTGCGGACAGCAATGACCCAAGAAAGATTGGTTGGTCTAGCAACTACATCGATAGAGGCAGACATAGCTTATAATTTAAATTTAGAAGAGCTTAAAAACAGTTTCATTGTGCGATATCCCCGTAGAGCAAACACTTAATTAATATTATTATGTAATTGTTTTGCATTAATCTTTCTGTTGTAATAAAAACAAAAGAGCAATTGGAGATTTTCTTATATTTTTGCCTTATAATTTATCAGCGGCGATATTTAATGGTTTGACTCAGGGCGCGATCTAATCTGGCGTTTCTAGAAACTCAGATTGTTCATACCACAGAGCATTATTTGTTAATTTCATATTATGCAATTAACACATACCATTAGTTGCTTTGCAAGTTCAATCAAACCCTGAAGAGATAGGGTTCTTTATTCCATGATGCTTGCAACGACACGTCTGATGCTAACGATTGTGCGCCCACACTTCGTAGAGCCGACCTTGGCTTTGTGCCAAGAAAAGTCAATTCATGCTGAAGGAGAGAAAGAAATAAAGGATGTACGAATTCGTCACCAACACGAGAAATCACGTACGTTATACATAAATTTTCCAACTGTTGTACAAGCAAAATAGTTACCATTTTAAGAACTAAAATTTTCATAAAAGAAAAGCTAATTTTTCGACGTATAATAAAAAATACTCATCCCACGAAACGCATTGATTACCCTAATATCGGAATGGATTCTCCTTCTTTTGGCATGCGCAGAAATGTCGAAGGGCCTCGCATCTGTGAGCGTACAGTATCACACTTTACTCAATCACTTAAGTTGTGTTCTTGATCCATCATCACGTTGAAGTGTGTGCGCGCGCATACACTAGTGTGTGGATAATCATGTAAATTATTGTGTGCTTAGCCAACTGGCCACTCATGTGTAAACCGTATGACTTTCCTTTTTAAGTTAAGGGATATTACATCCCATATTGTTTCATAGCCAAATAAGAAACTCAAATAGTTTCATGCCGAATATAGTAGAAACTATATAAAGTTCGGCGAGTCCAAGAGTAAGCAAATACCTGGGTAGTGTTACAACTGACCCTAAAGGGAGTGCAACACTGAGGCAACTCATGGTAAGGGTGGAACAAGCTCCGATCACTATTTTTGATATTTCCCCATAATGTGAAACCCAGCTCCTAGGAGCTGTATTACTGTTCTACATTATGAGTGAGAGAATGTCACTACCCAGACCGGTTTCAACCTTTATTGAGGTCTCATCAGTGAGTAGCTAGACCTAGAAATACCAAGTTTGTAGCAAACAGAACTTACATATACCCTACTATGAGAATTGCCAAGAAGGTGTCCTAATAAATTATTAATTATATGAAGAGCCAAAGGCTTCAATTTCTTCTAAACAGAAATGAAGCCTTTGGCTTCATTTCTGTTTAGAAGAAATGATCAAAACCATTAATTGGAGAACCGAGATAGGAGGACATCAATACAGTAGAAATATTTGTAAAACAAAAGCCAAAAGTGCAGTATTTGATTAGTTAAAAAAGCGATATCAGACTCGAAGACCAGCCCTGTTCCAGACGACTACTCTCAATCGATTGAGACGCTGTGTCGAAGCATCGAAAATCTATCCGGCTGCAAGCACACTTGTAGATTGTCGAAGGAAAATCGGCATTCCAAGAGATGCTGTTTCACGTCATCCTGCCCAACTGGTACATCAACAAATGCTATCGAAATATCACGTGTCAGTTCATCCAAAACAAATTGAACATTGCATCATTATCTAGCAATTTCTTGCTCATCGTGGGAATAAAAATGTTTAATCAAAAAAATTTGTTACTTTCCCCTCCTTTAACAATCGAATGCAGAAAATCAGGATGGGTGAAGCCCCCACCTTCATCTATGAGAAGTCAGTTCGAGAACAAGACCTACTGGAATTTCGAGGGCGAAGGTTACTTGGAGCTGGTTCCGAAAATGCACGCCATCTAATACCGCTATTCTCGACAGCCAGAGGGAGTGCACGCTGTTCAGTGTGAACACTACCGCCACTCGTCAACTGAAAGTGGGTATTTTGACAACAGAAAGCAGATCTCGCATTCGTACACAGCTTCGAATACAAGAAAGTCAGGTTGAAATAGAGCTTTTCGCCTACCAAACATACGGTTCAGACTAGACATGCTGCGAACACAGCATGAGATTTCTTTTCTTGGTTTTAGTTTAACTTCGAATCTCTGGCATAAACAAATTACAAATATCGCCTCCTCCGAATTCAAAGCATTTTTCGCCCGTGGCGTTAGTTTACCTCTGAACAGTTATTTTCTAGAAATTTCAACTATCGAAAACGCTGTTCTCATATTTTGGGGTGGCGACCTAAGAATGTCCTAAAAATACGAGATTAAAGCGGTTAGGTAGATTAGTGTTCCATCTTTCAAAAATCCACTCCAATCTTTGCAATTCAGACATTCAATTGTTGCAACTCGCGTTTTCTACAAATATTTCCTTGGAACCTGTTAATCGGAATCGGCATTACTAACCTCCCCCCCCTCCCCCACCTTTCTTCTAAATCTATTAAAACGCGTTCAGCAAATATTAAACACTCCATTCTTTCACAGTTCTTCTCCAAACTTGAAGATAATTTTCTTCCCTGTACTTTCTTTTTACTGCTATCTTTTGGAACAGCCTTCCTCCTTTTGTATTTCGTGTAGCCCAATGTAACAGTCATCAGATCCAACAGTGATAAATTTCTTCTCTTCCCCACTTTTCTGTCCATTCACAGCGCTAATGTGTTATAAGTTGAACAACCTCTAGTGGATTAGATTGCTATATTAAAAAAAAATATATATATATAAATGAAACAAAACTAGCCCACTTCCTGTGTTGACGACGCTTTGCAAATGTTGAGGAAACCGACTGGGTGTCGATAGTTCTGCTCCTTCCTGAGTCTTATGCCGTAGAAGGATGCCCGAGGAGTTGGATCTAGAATATATAGCACCTAATGACTTGTTTCGTTGAAGAATTTTAACCGGGGGAGTTGGTGCAGTTGTTTTATGAATTGTCAAACTGTCGATTCCAAAGTTTCTGTTACGACTACACACCAGAACCAGCATACAAAATCTTTACATTAATTATTGTACTAAATTTTACGTAATGATACTTTTATTAAATAAATGAAAATGGGAAAATTAGAGAAAGTTAACTTTTCGTATTCTGCAACTTTTCGATTACAGCACACACTTTCAAATTCCTTTCCAATTTTGGAATCATGCTTTAATAATAAAATTTGAAGAAATTGATTGTGCATTAAATTTTGATTAAAATCCACATCCTTCAGAAATAAAAATAAGTAGTGGGTGGGACAAGTATTAAATTCACCAGACACCCGGCTCTAAAGGCCAAACATGAAGACCCCACCCCCCTTCGAGCTAACTTCATTCCTCATGTACGCAGCGTAGCAGGCCGACCTAACACCTTGAAGACAAGCATCCGCCTCTTATGGAATGGTTCGAATCCACAGCCTGTTGGCTGTAGAGCGGTTTGTTTTACTCACAGGCGTCCAAAAGAGCAAATAGGTTAGATTATATTAATATTGTATTTTTTACAACACTCAAAGAATTAAAATAGAATTTAATACTTCCTATATTTCGTCCTAGTCACTAGGACATCTACGGGGATTGCAAAAACAATTAATGTAACATGCACACACTCAAAAAGAATTAAAAAAGTATGTGCATGTTACATTAATTGTTTTTGCAATCCCCGTTGATGTCCTAGTGACTAGGACGAAATATAGGAAGTATTAAATTCTATTTTAATTCTTTTTGAGTGTTGTAAAAAAATCCATTAAGCCTCCAACATGATGTCCTCACAGCACTTAAGCCTCTACACACGTATATATATTGAAAAGAAGGATATTGTCAGTGGGAACAGTTTAGCAGGATTTTTTTTTTATAAACAGTGATTTTTAAAAAACGTAATCTTATGCCAGTTTTATTTTGTTCGTCCACCTGGATCATAAAAGTCGAATTATATATCATCCCTGATTTTAAGAATCCTTTTTGAAAAAATCCGGTATCTCGTGCAGCACTACAGACTTGTATGAAGCTTTGTGGGAGTGGAAATTTTTCAGGTTTTTCACGTACTCAGATAAACAGGCAAAAACATCTCGATGGATAAGCAGCATATTCTTCGTGCAAGCTTTGTTTGCCTACACTTGGATAAAGAATATAAGCAATAATGTTTTACAATAGAATACAATACAATTGAATAGAGTGAGACGCGATTTTAAAATCAAAATTTCTTTTTGATGGATGCATACGTCGAGTTGGGCAGATCTCCAAAAACAGAAAATATTTATTCATATAATGAATCGAGGTAAGAAAGTTAACATGTCATCTACAAATGCCACTGACAAGCAGGTGAACTGAAAACCAGTTAAACTTATGCGTGGGGGGGGGGGGTTAAACCGTGAAACCACAAATGAACAGGCTGTTTCTTGTAGGGCAGGAGAGGAAAAAAGAAATGCTGAGTTGTATTTTCCGGGTTACGTCTCGCTTTGTCAGAACTCCCTTGCTACCATTCTGCCCAAATGTTTCACTGGTGTTGTATAACCGGTTTATGTTTTGAAGTGACCATATTAGTCATCACCACAGCAATCGAAATTTAATGATCATTATCTTGGCGAACTTAGTTTAAGGAAAATATTAGCATATCTTAAGATTTCGTGTGCGGTTTGTCTTTTTTATTTATTTATTTTTAAAGACATGTTTAGGAAAAGACTATTTTTTTGTTTAGTCATCTGCCAACATACAAGAGGAAGAGTGAGGAAAATAATGCTAGATGACATGCTGAATGAAAACAGGTACACAACCTTGAAAGAGAAGGCTGCTCAGCATTTGCAGAATACTTAAGAAGAAATCTCCGACAATCCAAAGATCTTGATATTTTGGAAACGGATTCAGAACCCTTGATTCTCATGTAGATCTTACAATACTTCAATACCAAAATGTTGCCTAATCATTCTCATAGCCGAGTATTCAATGGCACGCAGCAAAAGGAAGGCGTAAGTGGATATACTAAGGAAGACAGTCTCGTATCTGTTAATTTAAATCCAGAGTGATTCAAATAAATCGGGAGTATGTAATTGCAGTAACGCATGTTAATCTGTATACATCACACACCAGCTTGAATTCGGATGCAAGAAACTTGGATATGGGAGATAGTTAGAAACCAAGAAAACTGAAGAGTGGTCAACACCTTAAGAGTATTCTGGCCCTCTTCACCTGCATAGCCTCATGGTAACCCACATGTTAGAACAGCCGAAGCCTTAGAGGCACGAGTTCTAGTCACTGACTAAAAGGAACTTTTTTTCGAATGTCTTTCTTTAAGCTGATTTCGGAGAAATCAGTCAATCCATCGGAAAAATACACCGTAGAGCACATGCGTACCTACTCTCGGGACTCTTGTTTTTCTTCCGCATAACAGATAAACCGGCCAATCACACGCAATTTACAGACACAACACGCTGGTTTCCTAGCTATAGTCGCTTTGTCGTATTGCTAAACTACGATAAAACATATATAGTTCAGGAGGATTAGTAAACAGGAGATGAAGGCATACGTCCGACGTATTATTATTATCTGAGACCTCCAGGGAGTCCAGGACTCATCGAGGGAGTCTGTAAATTACCCAACCCAGCTATCATACCTTCCCTTAAATTCATTTACACTAGATGCACTCACTACCTCAAAGGGCAAATTATTCCACTTGCTCACTGCTCTCTGAGAGAGAAACCTAGCTCTTACCCTTTCTTGACTGAGAACAACCTTAACTTCCATGGATGCCCCCATGTTCTCTCCCCGCCTTCCATATAACGAAAAATTTCATCATTTGAAATGCTATAACACCCATTCAAAAGTTTATAGACCTCTATCATATCACCCCTCTTTCTCCTGTTAACCAGAGTCTGTAATTCACATACTCGCAATCTGTTCTCATAATCTAAATCCCATAATCCGGATATAATCTTTGTAACTCTTCTTTGCACCCTTTCCACAGCTTCTTTAACCCCTTGAAACCAGGGAAACCAAATCTGCGCACAATAATCCAAGTGTGGTCTTATCAAAGCTTATAAAGAGGCAAAATTACTTCCTTATCCTTGCATGTCAAGGTTCGTTTCAGCATAGAAATTATCCTCTGAGTTGTATTTGCAACTTTTGCTATGTGACCTTTGAACTTTAAATTCTTATCCACCAATACACCAAAGATCTCTTGCCTCTTCAGTTTCTGTAGCATAACTCCGCATAATATAATATGCCGCTGGATCTCTAATCACGCCAAAGTGCATAACTTTACACTTCCTAACATTAAACTGACAGCCATTTTCATTTGCCCAGATTTCCAGTCTATTCAAATCATTTTGTAATTGCTGAATATCAGTAGCATCCCTGATTGCTCTGCCTATCTTCGCCTCTTCAGCAAACAATTGCAAATCTGATGATAGACCCTGCTTGAAGTCATTAATGTATAGATTGAACAATAATGGCCCAAGGACTGAACCCTGAGGTACACCACTGGTTACCTTAAATTTGGCAGATTCACACCCACTGTATATCACTTTTTGATATCTGTCCGTCAACCATCCCCCGATTCATGTCAAGAGATTATGTTCCAATCCCATATTCTAGTTTACGCAACAGCCTATCGTGTGGTATCCTATCAAATGCCTTAGAAAAATCCAACATTATCATAGTGTATCCATTTCCTTTATCCAACTCGGCCTTAATATTGTTATAAAATATGAGCAAATTGTTAAAACATGACCTTCCTTTAGTAAACCCATGCTGTTCCCTGCAGAGTATAGAATGATTGTCTACCCATTTCTGTATGCGAGTTCTTACTAACTTCTCTAAAATCTCCAGAAATACTAATAGGTCGGTAGTTAGACACATCAGTTTTTGCACCACCCTCGTGCAATGGAACTATATTACATTCCTTCCATTCCTGTGGTAACATTCCTGAGCTGAGACTCAAGTTATACAAATGTGTGAAAGGCCTAGCCAATTCAGCTGAACATTCCTTTAACAAACGGGAAGATATTCCATCTGTCCCTATTGACAAATGTTTATCCAGGTTATGCAAAAGCTCTTCAACCTCATTTTCATGAACCTCTAACTCTTCATCCAACGTAGGAGTAGCACTGTGCACCATGCTACATACACCTGGTTGATATATCTTAGCAAAGTGAGCACTCATTAACTGAACAATCTCCTTAGCTTCGGACACTCGTGTACCATCTACATTCAATAAAGTTATTCTTCCACATTCATTCTTTCTTTTACTTGCGGAATAACGATAAAATTATTTTGGATTAGCTTGCATGGCCAATTTCTTTTCATACTCCGTTTTAGTTTTCTCACAATACTCGTTACTTTTCTGGCCTGTGCTTTGTATATTTCATAACTCCTCTCACTCTTATTCTCACGATACTCTTTCCACATCATCTTCTTGTGGATTTCTTGCTTAATAAGGCTGCACATCCATTTCACACCCAACCTATTTACTCTTCGAACACTGGGGATACATTCAGATACCGCCTCATTCAAGCACTTTTTCAAAGATTCCCATGCATTGCTGACATTTTATTCATTCAGTAACTGATACCATGGGACCAAAGATAGTATTCTTCTAAGTCGATCATAATTTCCAGCTTTGTAGTTCAGCATGCAGCCTGTTTTAATCGGAGCTTCAATACAAGTAGATACTTCCCAAGAAAGAACATCATGATCACTGTCACCAATTGGTGGCAAAATAGCTATATTCTTGACAGAGATTCCTTCTGACGCTATGAACATTTATTCTTGTGTTTTATCTAGCATGCAAGAAACTATGCGAGGAAAGACTGGGGAACCAACGAGGGGGAGGGGAGGGGGTGGAACTAAGCTAATGCATAAGTAATTCCACTCTTTCCGTTTGTATCCAAAGCGACTAACTACTGCCTGGGATCATCTTGACTCACTGGCTAGATAGATAATTTATGCACTGAAGGTAACTGGTTATTTTTAGACAGCGTTGAATCGGTGGGCAGAAGAGCTGAAACCTTTTCAAGGACACCTCATTTTAAATGCTTTTCAGCGGCCCCAGTTAATTTCCGTAGTTGGTGTAAATGACCCGCAGTGGGTGGCTTTTTACAAGTTATTGTTCTGATGTCCCGAGCTTTCCAATAATAATGCTGTTCATCGGCAGAGGGATTGGAAATCATTAATAAGTTCACCTGCCAAACTGCTAATCGCTTCCACAGTGAGAAACCTTCGATTAAAAGGCCGTAAAATACTTGACTGACAGGTTCGTAATTTGCGGACGGGAGAGCTGCGGGCCCGGAGGCTAACATCCACTGTCATCTTTATAACAGGCTACCAACTAAACTGAAGTGCTCTTGCGGCTGTTTTTACTTGTGATACAAAGGAGGGTCCATTCACGGAAAAAGGGAGATAAAGAACTTGCCCTTGAAGACAAGGAAATGTATTTTCACGCAGAGCAAGTAATTTCTGTAGCACGAAATGACGTAGTTTCTCTGAAGGCTGTTTGCGGGATGCTTCGGCATCGTCCTCATTAGTGACTAATCTACAGTATTTTGGCCTCTTCAGACCAGCAAAAAACAAAACATTTTGTTTAAGCACGTGCATCGGAGAGGTTTTTGTGGAGACTTCACCGCAAACTATTCATCGAACTTACCAGCCAACCCCCTTGCAATAGCAGGTTTGTTGCTGCGAGGAAGCTCTTCGCTACCTCTTTAGCATGAAGACATTTCGTAACATCGGGAAACACATCTGTGATAAGATACGACCTTCCTGTTCTCGGCGACCTTCCCGGATGGTTTACTCTGCCCCACAACTCCGTAAAGTTATTTGGTGTCGATGTATTGATTTTGTTTGTCCTCCACGCATCGCGAAAAAGGTTACATCATTTGTTGCGCGTGGAATGTCAAGTCCCTCGGTATCTCGCACAGCTGCCCACACTGGCGTGCGCTCCGCAGTTTCCATTATTGAATCCACTTATCCCAGCGCAAGAAACACCAGGAAGAGATTAGCAATTCAATTCTAACGAAACGTTGACGCGTCACCCCCCCCCCCCTAATCTCCTACAGTTTCCTGCGTTGATATTCCGAATGATATAATTCTGATCTGCAATGACCTAAAGTGCCCCCTGTGATCATAACGCAGTTGTTAACGAGGATTCGTGCGGTATGGCAGATGGTCACCCCGTTATTCCAGTCGCCTAGAGTGGGAGGTCGTGCTGCTCGATTCTCTAAAAGGTCAGCTACCTTAGCGGCAGACAGCGACCACACTCGGAGATGCGTTTTTCCCACACTGCGAGAGTTTTTCAGTCACGTTCGTGGCGATCATTTGCAAGAGCCCACTTCTATGAGAGCGACCTCCCGATTGGACTTCACGTCACAGCAGACTCGCGTAAACCCTCTCCACACGCGCACTCATCAAATATTGCTTTAAATGATCTCGACCTTCTTAATTCCACGACTTCTAAAATGTCACATCGATATTTTCTTTGTTGAAGGAAGATCCTACCAAACCTCACTGTGCACTCGGCTGGTACATGTGTTCATATAACGCTGCGTAGGATGGTTGGAAAAACGGAAAGCGTCTCTAAACTGGAGGAGACGTGCTTGTTTGGATGCGATTTGATTTTGCTAATTTGTATCATAATGAATGTCCCCTTTTCTTTTCTGGGGTCGGGGCGCAATTGTACCATTTGTGATTCACTGATTTCGATAATTTGGTACCACGATTAGTAAATAGTATGGGGAAATGTCCAGGTGTTTAACACTTTCAGCACTTCAACAACAGTTAACGTTGTTGTTTTCTATCTTTTCTTAACAATAGTAGGGGGAAAAAAATAGTGCCCTGTTTTAGAACCCTGTATGCGTTGAAGAACTGTTAGTTATAAGATTTCATAATATATAAATAAAGCAGGACTGCATTAGCTTTTTTTTTTAATCTAAAGGTTCGGAGGAAAGGGCGACCGGTGTCCAACTTTAGCTGAAGGGTAACTCAGCCATCTATTTAATAAATGGGGGGGAGTATAGAGCAAACTTGAAACCATATTGTGGTAGTCTAAAACTCTTACAGGTATACATTGCCACATTCTGTAGTCGATTTTGAGTTGCAGGGTTAAAACCTGAGTTTCGGAGAGCGAGAGCCTTCTTTCCTGTGCCAAAGATCGACTAACTTTTCGAACCAAGTGAAAAAAAGACCTACAAAAAGTTCCTCTAATCGGCGACCAGAATCAAATGATGTTTCTTGTGGCAGTCTAGCATTATGGAAGCTTCCACAGAGCAATATTACAAATGCTAATGCAATAATACAGTTATACAAAATATAATAAATTGTATTGTCTATTATGCCGAACTTGGATCCTTCAAGACCTGAAAATGAAAACGTACAATTGTCATGACGTCATTCTGCAAAAAGAGTCATTATCATAACAGTCTTATCTAATTCTGGGAAGGCTGGAAAACATTACTTTTTCCTTGTACGTTTTAGGGAAATATAAATCAAATCCGTTGCTTGTTACGGCCAAGTAGCTTTGTTCCAAACCATGATAGGGTTAATTCTATTATGTGGTACGCTTCATCTGTAATAAAGTGAGTATTCTTGGGCTAGTTTGTCTGTGGAATGAAAACTTCTACCATCCCCGTATAAGAGCAGTTAACTTCATTTGATGCTGATGAACGTTCCTCGAACTGTAGATGGGATCCATCGTCGATACCAACTGAATAACTGAGGCTCTCAGATGGTTTCTGCTTTAGCAATAATGGAGATTACATATCCCCCCCCCAGGATATCTGCAACAGCAAAAACAATATGAAATGATAGCTCTTGAAACTATGCAAGTAGCTAATCGAAGTAGCGAGATGAGAAAAATATTTGTAATTTTTGTTTTATTTACAAGCAGAGCCATTTAAATTTACTTCATCTATTAGGAGAATCCTGAAAATTTTTCAGATTAATATGACTGAGCATGAAGTATAAAACTATTTCATTTTAGCATTCGAAATTATATTAGTTATGGTTTTTAAATTATCGTTTATTTGGAAAACTTAGATATTTAGGCGTCTCATTAAACACCCACGTGTCGTCTAGTAAGTACCCGATAAGAATGCACAAATGGAGCAACTTCAGGAATTAATCAAAAGACACTGTCTAAAATAGGATTGTCCTACCGTGATTGTGATATCGAGCCCAATGAAGGTCGAAATACATGTGAAAACAAAACCAGGATGTTTTTTTTTTTTTTGTTACTCAGAACCCAATTACTTCAGTGGAATTTAATTATAATATATTACCGTAGTTCTCATTTTGTTATTCGTAGTTGGTATCACTTGACGCCGTATGGTCACTCACTTACCTCATTGGATTTCGGGAGCGAGCATTTCTGCTAGAAGCGGTAGGGTTGCAGATTCCCTTTCCACACAGGGTTAGTAGAACAATCACATCGTCATGCCCACGGCGGGATTCGATTCCACAGCCTGTTGACCGAAGAGTGGATACTCAAATCTCTCGGAAAATCAGGCCGGCGTTTGCATTTTGGGCATCCAGTTAATCTGGGCCCACCTTTGAGCATAAAAAGACCATCCTGAACCAACTAGTTGATTGTTTAGAGTATGCCAAGGCAACTAAGGTCGTGTGGATTTCATACGTACTCCAGCCGATTTACAAAATCCAATATTCTACTGTATGATATGGTCAACTCGTTTTTAGTTGGAAAGTAATTCTAAAAGTTCTTCTCATACTGAATTCGGATTCGAACTCATTCTTTCCAACTAAAGGCAGTCGCATCCACGTAGGCTATTCCCCACTTCAGGCAAAAACATTTCAATCATTCATCTCTAGAACTCATTCTTGCATTAGGGATTTAATCATTGGATGCTTCAATAGCTTAAATTCGTATTCACTTTATGTACAAAAAAAGAAAGTCAGCGCCACCTGGTACATGTAATTTATTCCTTTCATTACTACGACTTCCTGGAGTAAGTCACGCTATTGTCAATTACTGCAACAGTCTCCACGTGCTAAGTGCACACGACATGGTTTGTACTCGAAGGCAATTCACAATACATAAAGTGGTTATAATAAGGAAGATCTATGCAAATAGCCTGCAAATGTAATCTGGCACTCCTATATATAGCTTGTGCATATCCTACATCCCTTTCCTCATTCTTATCCCACCTTATCGGGCCTTGTTGTTCTGCCATTTTTAGGTCGGATGAGGAAGGAGAAGTGTACTTTATGGCCAGAGATTACATTGACTGTTCATAAAGCAAACTGAATATTCAAACGGCGATTAGGGAAGAGAGAATAAATAATCCATTTCCTCGTTACCATGACAATCATTACGGCGTAGCATGCGGTATCTAGGAGTGTTCGCATTACTGGATAGAACATCGTGCGCTATTCGTCTCGGGCTAATTGCCTCGTTTGCGACTGTTGTGGTCAATGTAAGTGCATTTAGGCGAACGCTTGTTTTAATGCACTGTCAACACGAAGATGTTTTTCTTTTCAGAGAGCACTACTGGGATAGAATAACCCTTCTCGGAGCGATTTCGGGCGCCAAGGTCGGGAAGGAAGCAAACATATCGGGATTTGTTGCTAATGCGTCCGAATACCTGAACCCTCTCTCCTTGACCTCTGAAGGCATTTCGCTGTTTACGTCGCATGTAACTGAGGGCTGTCCTTGCAGTCGCGTGGAGGATTAAGAGTAACGACAGACAAGAAAGGAAGGGGATTTTACCCCCACTAAGGAAGGGGACTGAAAGGTCGTAGCGTGCAAATGGATTTCTTCATACAATCTGAGTGCAAGTTTTTATAAGAACATCCATCAAATTATCTTATCAAGTAATTTAATCGCATCGCACCGCCAAGTTAGTACAACGCGCGTGCACGCCCGAACACAGACGTAAGACTACTCGATAGAAGGCTGCTAGGAAACACTCTTACTACATATGTATTTATTATCTCTGTTACTTTAGAATTAGCAACAAATCGAGTCATACGGCAGAGGAAAAGCGTTTTCCTTCCAGCATATCGTCTCTGTGTAGCCACCATTTAAACAAAATGGCTTCTCACGGAAAGGAGCAGTCCTCGTCGTAAATGACCAACTCCCATCACTGCCAAGAACTGTTAATGAGCTGGAAGAATGCATTCGCCAACCATCGCAACAAATGTGGGTGCACAGACGATCCAACACGCTCCTCTGTTTTGAAAAGATGCTCGACAAGTGAAAAGAGCTGACCCATCTAATCCTCGCAACACTTGGAGAGAGATTTAAAACAATGGCAGTTGTTGCACGCATTGCTTACTGTCGCTACAGTAATCTCGAAGACGGGCATTTTGTTATCGGTGGAATCATCCTGAATTTAAGGTTTTCTGATCATCTCCAGGGGGTGCTTAAGGGTCAAAGCTGTATAACAGAGAGGAGACCGCCACATAGCCTTTAAAGGAATGCGGAGAACCGACCAGGGCTTCTCACCTAATGTCCAATCCTCACCTTCTCGTGGTGTACCCTGTTGGGTATTTACTTAGATACTGAACGAATGAGGATGGGCTGGCAATTTGGGATTTAGCCGACCAAATTGTATTCTTATTGGCCTAAACCAAAATAAAAAATGATGGTACAACATGACAAAATTTCATGCCGGCTGGGGCGTCGCCAGGTTAAACAGGGCCCCCGTTGTTTTCACCAGGGAACCAGGGTGAACAGCAAAGAGTCAGCTAATGGAACAAATCCTAACCCCCCCCCAACTCATCACCAGAGTTAAAGATCGATTCCATCAACATAAGAAGCCTGAATGGCAAAGAAATCGAGCCAACTGAGGAATTAGATAAGTACCAGATCGGCATAATAGGGGTGACAGAAACAAAAAAGACCAAAACTGGTCAGATCTTTCGGAGCAATAAATACAAAATGTTATATTCAGGCAATGACCAAGGAAAAGGAGTAGCCATAGTATTCAACACAAAATACGAAGCTAATCTTCTTGAATGGCAGGCAGTCTCAAATAGAGTAATATGGGCAAAGATGAGAATGGGGAATTCCACAATGAGACTTATTTGTGCTTATGGTCCCACAGAAGATTCTACTAAGGTAGAAGTGGAGGAATTTTTTGAGGCTTTAGAGAAAGCAACTGACACAATGAAAAAGGAAAAGTTCGTCCTTGTTGCGGATCTAAATAGCAGAGTAGGAAATGATTGTGAGACATACAAAAATATTTTGGGAAAATTTGGAGAAAAGAGCAAAGCTAATAATAATGGCAAATACTTTTGGATTTCTGCTCAGGACATGAACTGGTTATTGCTAACACCAGGTTCCAACATAAAAATGTGCACAAATTCACATGGAGAGAAGAGGCAAGGAATAAGAAAAGTCTCATTGACTATGTTATTGTTGATAGTGATGTTTTCTCCCTGGTGCAGGACACCAGAGTGTACAGAGGATTTGAAATTGGAAGTGATCATCATTTAGTCTTGAGCAGGATAAAATTAAATGTCATATTGAAAAGAATAAAATGTAAGAAAGTTTTAAAGTGAATAAAAGTTGAGCAAAAGACTAAACTACACAAAGATTATTGAAGAAAAAATGAAAGTTTGAGAACAGGGACCAAACCTTGGACATTCGGAGGCAAGCCTTGAAGAAAACCCTGATTGATTCAGCTAGAGAGGCATGTGGTGAAGTTGTCTGCAAGGATAGAAAAATCAGAAATCCATGGTGGACACGAAGTTAAAGAAGCAGTGAAGGAAAAGAAGAAAGCATATCAAAAGTTCTTGGCAAATAAGTCAGATTTTGCTCTTAGAAAATACAGAGACAAATGTAAGAAAGCTAAACACTGTAAAATTATCTGAACAAAAGTCATGGGAGGACTTTGGCAAGAGCATAGAAAATAAATATCAAGAAGGTGGCAAAATATTCTAGAGGTTGTTGAAGAAGCTCAGAAATGAAGAAAAGAGTGCTGTAAAAGAAATTAGAGATGATAAAGATGACATGAAAACAGGAGAAAAAATCTTTTGAAGTATGGAGCAATTACTTCGGGAAAATTGCTAAATGAAACAAGCAGTGATGAAAGGAAAGCACAGTGATTAAAAGAAATACTAACCAGGCATGCAGTTAGTAATGCAGATCTATGCAAGTATACTTGAGAAAAGGTTGAGAAGGATTGTGGAAGAAAAGCTTGGTGAAGAACAAGCTGGATTCAGGCCAAATAGAGGCTGTAAGGATCAGATCTTCACTTTACGACAAATAGTTGAGAAAGCACGGGAATATAACAAAGATCTGTATTTAAGTTTTGTAGATCTGAAAAAGGCATATGACGGTGCCAACAGAGGAAGCTATTCAAAATGCTACAGTTATATGGTGTCAATGGGGCATTATATCAAGCAATACTTAGTCTGTATTTGAGTTGTAAGTCAGCAGTTAGAATTGAAGGAAGTACAGGAAGATGGTTTAATGTTAAATCTGGTGTGAGACAAGGATGTACATTATCCCCTCTGTTATTCATTATCTATATGGATCACATTATGAAGGAAAGTATTATTAAACATGATATCAGAATTGGAGATGTTAATGTCAGCCCACTGTTTTATGCAGACGATGTTATACTTCTAAATAAATCCACTACAAGTCTGCAAGATTCCCTGACTAAACTGAATAACTGTTGTAATACATATGGCATGAAGGTCAGCATTAAAAAGACAAAGACCATGAAAATAGGCAGTGAATTTAAAATATCAAAAGCAATGTGAATGGAGAACCTATAGAACAAGTAAAACATTTCAGCTACTTAGGCACCATTTTTAGTGAAGATGGTAAATTAAATATGGAAATAGACAACAGAATCAACAAAGCTGGTGTGGTAGGAAGTCAATTGAATAAATTCATATGGAATAAGAGAGAAATTAACCAAGACAGTATTCAAGCCAATTTTCACTGGTGGAGGTGAGAGCTGGGTCAGAAGTAAAACACTTGACCAAGGACTAGAGACCGCAGATATGAGAGTCCTGAGAAAGATTAGAGGCGTGAACAGATGGCATCAATGGCAATATCATATTAAAAATGAGGATATTAGGAAAGACCATGACATTGTTAGCATCCAGGAACGCGTTAGCAGAGCTAATCTCAGGTGGTATGGTCACTTAAACAGAATGGGCGAGGAAAGATTAGTAAAACAAGTGTTTTCTGTGAGGTTGGCAGGAAAAGGATCCAGAGGAAGACCAAGATATAGGTGGATTGATAGAGTAAAAAAGTGCCTTAGAAGACAGAAATATATGATCTGATAATATTTGCGTCTTGACAAGTAACAGACTGATTTGGAGGAAAATTGTAGATAGGAAGTTAGTAATGATGTAAATTTTTCATGTAGTGCTATCATATGATGTAAACCCGTGAGGGTATATATATCAGGAATTTGATCATCATCATCACCAAATGTATTTTTGATAGTCAAAGAGGGAAAGCCTTTTTCCGTACTTTTACACCCCTGCATTATTAAAATTCATTTCAAATTCAATAGATTCAATATTTTGAGAAGTTTTAAGCGTATAAAAAATAGTAAATATTAGTGCCAGGTGGAGACTTACCCACCCGATGCGCATCTTTTGAATTTAAAAAAAAAAAAAAAAACAAATATGGCCCACCGATGCTCAAATTCCTATCGGTAATTTTTAAAATAAAACTTCCTTTCCCTCTGAAGAGAACACGATTTTAAACGAGTGATCTGATACGCTATCCAGGAACGTGGTATCGGAACTTTAATTTTTTAAAAAACATGAACATGTCTGCACGAAACAACCAGCGAAGTATTTTATTTATTCGGGGGAACATTTCTGATTAACCTCACTCCTCTGCTTCTCCCCACCTGATTAACCGCTCTTAAGTTTATCCCGAGCGAGGCAGTTCCACACCTGATAACAGAGTAAATATTTACCAGCACCCTTGACCGACACACACCTGTTATCTGACCTGACGAAGATTGTTCCAGCAGCTCCGTCCTCGTTTCCGGATGCATTCAAAACCAGGAGACGGAATTTAACCCCGATAACGGATGTCTTCTCCATTCCCCACCCTTCTTTCGTCTGAGCCTCGATTCCAAGGTTCATTAGATCATTTAGTATTTCCGGTTTTAAGTAGTTCGCCGCTGGCATCGTTCCTATTGGTCGTTGTTTGAGTGCAAAGTTCGTATCAGACAGAGACGGACAGACAGAATTCGCGTGCATTTTCTCTTTAAAAAAAAATCGAAATGATTTTACTCAAATGCCATCGGGTTGTAGCAGGTAGGTGGGATTAAACCTTTAAGAAAGTTTACACCTGGACAAATCAAGGATCTTGCGCGTTCCTCAACAGAAAACTGCGTTCATCAGTCATCCACTTTTAAGAGCAGAATCGCGTGCCGATGCCGATAATAAAGAATGTGACAGGTGTTCCCAAAGAAAGAAAGATCTTGTTCTGATGTAAGACACGGATTGCAGGCCGATACATTTTCACAATACCGGTTGTTGGTCACACGTCTGTCACGACAGGATCTTTGAGTTCAAAGATTGCCGCATGACCCATCGCAAGTGTCTGCTTTGTGCAGAACGAAAATTTGGACCAAATCATTCTCGTGGAACCAGCGATATCTTCTGCTACCACAGTATTTTTGTTCATCGGGAGTGTCATCCGTTGGTATTCATTTTTTTTATGAGAATTTATATTTGATGTTAAAAAGTATCAAATCATGAATATTGCGAATTCTCTCCATGGATCAATATTGTTCATTTCCATTCAAGAGGTTCGCGTAATCCTGTCCGAAATACAATCCCGTTTGTAATTATTCGCTCATTTCCTTCGAATGAGGTGGCGAGTTTTAAGTTTCTTGAAGTCGTGATGAGGTTACATTCTTTTCTGTTACGCGATTACCATGGAAACAAAGGTGTTGCAGTGCTCGGCAGCTTTTTTTTAGGGCGGGATTAACATCGCTCGTGATTTAATGTACAATAATTTCACGTACGTCTTACACGCCCCACATATTCGGCACTTAAAAGCCACGGATACCCCGTTGCCGATTGCCAGCTGCGAAATTTCCGCTAAACCTGTCTTCCGACGCTCCACTTGAAACATCGATATACACGACACACCCTCTTCGAGGCCTACGGCTGTTTTGTTTGACGACAAAAGGCATCTGGGGTCGTAGTGCTGCTCTCTGGCGAGTTCTCTGGTTCGCTTCCGTTAGCAAAAGGAGAAGCGACCAACCCCTAAATAACCTTCTCGCGGACTGTCGGCGAATCATTAAAGAATGATAGGGGCAAAGGAGGGGAGAGTCGTCAGTTGCGCATTCCTTGCCATAGTTGGAGAAACGTTCCGGTCCTAATCCTGCCGGACAAGCAGGTTTCTGGAGGTCACCTAACTGTAACCTCTGGCGTTTAAACAGACAAATGCCGATGCTGCCGATAACGACGAGGATGAAGTGTATCGCAGTCGCCTGCCTGGTAAGATTCGACGTCTGCATGACTTCTTGCGCGTGACTTTGGAGACTCGACCTTGGAAATTAAACCACAATTATTTCTGCAACACAGAAAAAAATAAGCCACACACGCACAGCACCTCGGATAAACAATGCCACCCCTGAAGCACAGTGATGTGATAAATTCCGCTTGAGCCTTCACACAATGACCTATCTTTTTTGTCGATGGTAGAGCGCAATTAGCTCGGTGCCTGTGGTATCGCTACTAACAGCGCAGTCCTCATTGTGCTCGATTTTAGCAAAGACGTTCTCTTCCCTGAGCCAAACCAACCACAGCATAAAGCAGTGTTTACAAAACTACAAGCGATGACTTGAAGATCATTTCGCAACTTATATGCGAAATGAGTGTTCGCGAGGGATGTTTGCCTAGAGTAATTCAAAATATGTCGGAAAGACTTGCAAACTGAAAAGACATGATTGAAAGTTTAAGTAATTTATCACGAAGACAAGCCAGTCAAGTGGAGAGCGCTTCTCCAATCAATGGTCGTGAGTTCAAAATCCAATCCCACCTTCAGCATGAATGTTTTTACCTTTGGAGATAAGCCGCCTGCAAGTTACTCGAAAGAGTTCTATTGTTGGTGCAGAACAGGGTTTTCGAATCATCTGATCCTTAGCTCGCCTACTGCGTGATAGGTTTGCCTTTAGTTAGCAGTATTCACATGAAATATATAACGGAAATCTTTGCAAGACTATTTTTTTTTTTTGTTTAAAAACAGAATGACATGTTGAAGGTATATGACTCTCCTCCCCCCTTTTTTTTTCTTAGCTTGATGATAATGCTAAACTTCCAGGGTGCAGGACCGTGCTGGCATGAAAATCGACCTGTATGATGAGTGAATTTTCTATAAAGATTAAGCAATACGTTGCTGTCGCCGCCCACTTTTTTAAAATTATTTAACATCTCTAGAAACGTAAATGTTTTGATCTGTGATGGCAACCATTAAGAACATCCGGGAATTTCATTCCTAAACAGCAATTATGTCGTCTGTATAACGTCACCGTGTACATGGGGTGGTTTCAGAACACTGCTATAAGGCCGCTTTTTTCAAGTTATGCTATGTGAAAGTTTGCGATTGGTGGTGTCAATGGAGAACACGTAACTAATCCATATTGCTGATTAATCGTAACTTTTTTCTTCGCATTTGATATCGGTGAAGACTGCTTAAAAAGTTGATAGCGGAGATGACATGTTTTTTTTTTTCTACTTTGCCTCTCAAAATAAACATCTGCAAAATTACATGGGCCATACTGACGTTCACTGATTTCATTTCATTCGATCAAACTCGTAAATTCAAGGAAACCAAACTTTAATTCGAATGTATTATCAGTATTCGGGAGTGTACCGGTAGCAGCCGCTTCTCCGCTTGAAACAGTCAACGTGAAGCGCTGTTTTCGTTCTTCCTACTTCAAATGGCTTGAGTGTTTACACCTGTGCTGGCTGATTGGTTTATTTGGAAGCGGCTTACGTAACATGGTAATTAGCTCGAGGAAGAGAAATTCACTTTTGATTCATTAATTCCGAACTGTCCGGAATTAAATATCTTGTTAAAATCGAGCTTATTGCCCGCCTGCACTGTTATCGCATCGTTGTGTGACTGAAAGATTTTTTTTTCTTTTGACAGAATCTCTTATCACCATTCAATCCTTGAAGAGAATCTCAAATTTATTCCATATCATATGCACTTCCCAGGAGTCTGTACTCTATCACGTGGACTGATTCTTGTAATAACAGAGAAAAGATGCACATCGGACTACGATTCCGGTTCGCAAATAATACTCTCATTTCCTGTGTTTGCTTTTTTACAGTCCTTTCCATGCATTCGCTGAACTTGCTTGTACATTCATTTGTGATTTGATGCATCGAAAAAACATTCTATAAGGAGAAGCTAGAAAGATGGGAAATTTGATAGAGAAATTGAAGCTTAAGAAAATTCTCATTTTTTTGTGCGTAAATGTACACCTCGACATCCATCCTGCTAGTTGAAACGGATGTACTGTATGTGCGCTAGCGAAGTCTGCAATATATTTACATGCACACACACAAATATATTGGAGACCGCATTTTTTTTACATTGCATGCAAACTCTTTAGCAGGATGGTTCATTTGTAAGGGAATTGAGTGAAAACTGAATCGCATCATTACGCTACATAAGAAAAAAATCCCTAAAAAAAGAAATCTGATAGCCCTATTAGAATAGGGATGAAATTTGAAGCAGTCCGGAGGGCAAACACATACGCTGCTTGGAAAGAAGTCAACGATCACTACTATGGGTAAGGTGCATCGTGATATGTAACAAGTCACGTGTTTGTAGCCGGTATTAATTGGAAAAATGTAATGCTGTCAAGTCGGTGCAACTGGGTGCGGATGACATGACTGCTAGAAGACAACTAATAGCTTGGAAGAGGCGTAGTGATAGGATGCCATGTTGCAGGCCTATCTGTTCGGCAAATTGTCGACAAATTTCGCCATCCCAGGTCAACAATCAGTGACACAATACTGACATGGAAGCGTAGGGGATTAACTGCATCCCGCAGTGAGGACCCACCACAATCACCGAACGTGATCGTAGGCGTCTACGAAAGATAATATGTAAAAACCGCCATTCGTAGGCAGACATGTTCGATGTGCAGTTCCGGGCATCGACTGAAACACGAATCTGCACAAGAAACATCCAGAACCGAGGCTTGGTTCCAAGGTAGGACTGCAAGATGCAAGCTCCACATTACTTGAACTAACATGCAGCGTCGTCTTGAATTGTGCAAAAGAGCGTGTACAGCGAGGTGTGGAAGCTTAAAGCTGTCTTATGGAGCGACGAATCACGCTACACCCTCTACCGAGCAGATGGCGCGTGTCGGTGTGGAGGATGCCCGGTGAACGTCTTTTACCAGACGTAACCCCAACTACGAAATTCGGAGAGCCAATGTGATAGTATGATTCCGTTCTTACTGGCGTGGCCTTGGACGTCTGTTTGTGGTAACACGGACACTGAACTCTGAGAGGTATCTGAACATTCTTGACCAGCGTTTCCCAAACTGTGGGCCGCGGCCCCCTTGGGGGCCGTAGGTTTTGTTGAGGGGGGGCTGTGAAATAATGAAAACAAATTTAAAATGTTTTAAGACTAAGTAGATTTTTTTATTTTAAAATAAACGTATTTAACTTTTATTATTTCTTTTTTGTTATTTTTATATTTTAATGGAAAAATGCACACATTGGTGTTGGTTCACAAACTTTGCTTCCTGCGTATTTTGGCGCTTAATGAATATTAGTAAATATTGCTTATTCATATGTTTCATTTCAAAGCAGTGGTTAATTGTATTTACTTCGAATGCCCTCCAGGGAAGCTCCAAATCTTCCTGTCCCTTTCATCACGCGTTCGTAATAAGGGACTGTTGATATTGACTTTATATACATATCAAAACTCGTTTTATATTATCACTGTCATCCGAGCTAGTTTTCTGTTACCAATAGAAGTTTCGCATATACTTCACACATGAAAAAAAGCTTAAACAAGTTCATGTGGGGAGATAGTAACTCGCTTGCAGTGGTAAACAACACGCCCTCCCTAACAGCCACTATACTGCAGAGGCAATAAAAACAAGTACTTTTATTATGCCAGTGAATAAGTATGAGGAGTCTGTGTAATATATTTCTCAACAAATAGTGCAATTAGAGACAACTGGGATAAAAACACACTAATTAATGAATCACAAGTCCCCTCATACAGAAACTATGCTGTATAGACTGAAACAAAACCATATGATGCATGGGCAAACACAGTATCTAAATAAAAACTATTGTTATTAATTAGATGTGTGATATATATATATATATATATATAATGAATGTTATGGCAGTTTCACATATGGAATTCGGTTGAAGAGAGTTAGCATTTCAACTCAATTGTCAGCTATGCTTTTATCTTTCGGTTGCGCGATCTTTTGTTAATACCGCACCAATCATATGCTCGTTTTAATAACCTGCCTTTGCTGTCTGTTTCGCGTTAGGCTTAATTACCTTAAAGGGAGAAAAGTCACAAAAGAGAAAAATGTTCCCGGTCCGGGGATTCCCTTATTCAGGTAATATTCACTAATTTCATGTTATCAGTCTGTGGTGTGCCAGTATCGGTAAGTGGTGATGTTATTTGATCTATTCTATGTTAAAAAATTTAACCCTGAGATGGATAAGTGGCTGATTAAAAAAAAAAATCAGAAGAAACAGACTAAAAAAAAGGACTATTTCATATTTTACCAGAACAGCCCGCATCGTCTTCAGAACCAAACGGTAAGAGGCAAAAAATGTAATATATGCATTTGATTTTTGCAATATTCGCTGTGTATGCTTTGTATTGAATATAAATACAATAAATATTATAATAATATCTCTCTATTACGATTTTTTCGAGGGGGGGCCGTGAAATATTTTAATTTTTGCAAAGGGGGGCCCTGACATCCAGAAGTTTGGGAAGCATTGTTCTAGACAATGCAATACTTTGTGGTGTTTCTATGGAAGTGCATCATCTAATAAGGCTACTTCTGTAACTGGTTTGTAGACATGAACGTTACCACGCTTGATAGCCTTCACAGAGCTCTGATCTGAACCCTACTGAACATCTGCGGGATGAACTGGAACGTCGGGTGAGATCAATGAACGTTCACCCTACAACATTCCAGGACCTCATTACATACACAAAGGAAGAATGGTCCGAAATGCCCATTGATCACTGCAGTCATCGCAGCGAAAGGAGGTCCTACATCTTAAGGTGGCGCTATAGCTGTTTGTTCCTCACACCATGGTGTCCGTTGACTTCTTTCCAAGCAGTGTATAACAACCTTGTAAAATGAAAGTAAGGTGGAGAAACCGTGAAATCAGTCTGGGTGAAAAGTAAAAGAACTTATTGCAACCGTGTAATATCTCGGCGATTTTTTTTTTTTTTTAATTGTAGAAAGTTAGAAGTGGAACAATCATCTACGTTATGAAATTAGTATCCAGCTGCATAGAAATATACTTATACCGAGAAGCATTAAGCTGTATTTTCGGTTAAGCTTTAAGCCTTCAAGGCTAGCTGTGGAGAATTAATTACGATGCTATCGAAAACTAGCCATTCTTCGCTGCATAGCACAGTGAGTTTTTAATTTACATTACCAAACGTTTTGTATCTTGTAAGCGTTGGCAGGAGAAAAAAAAGTCGTTTATAAATTAGCGATGTGTGACCTTTTGAGCTAAAATTATAGCGAGACCGCAAACAGGAGGTGGCGGTCTCGCTTTTCACAATTCAATACGATCCGCGTAATTAATGTATTCATATCGGATATACTTTTGACACACAACAGACGCCCCATCAGCTGGGGATTCGTATCTGAAGGTCTGAAAACATATACGAAAGTTTAACCCCGAGGGTTAAGTGTAATTTATAGCAACGTTTCTTCGCAGAATACACTTAATGAGGTAATGTATCCATGGAAACCAGTCTACTTTAAATTGCATGGGAAAATTTGTCATCGCGTTCTTGAAACAATCGGGAAATCTATGGCAGAAATAACGCTGTAGCCGTTTCAACGAAATGAAGCGCCTCCGTAGCGTAGTCGGTAGCAATGACGTCCCTTTAGCTAAAATGGCCCGATTCCAATTACCTCCGTAGTAGGAGAGTAAATCAAAACTCTTCATAAACGCTTTTCAGCTAAAAGGTAAAGGAAAAGTTTCAATTGAAGAGCCTTGTACTGCAGTGGCAGCGTTTCCCGTCTGGAAGCTGGCCTGGTTGGCCGAGTGGTTACCATACCCACTCTCACCAACAGGCTCCGGGTTCGAATCCGCCGTGGGCAGGGATGTTTCTGATTGTCTTTAGGTGGATGATAAATGTCGTCGAGACTACTTCCGGGCTTACTGGAGGGTCTTGAAAAAGTTTCGTGTTTGGTCTCAAGAGCAAAGTTTCCGGACTATGTAAAAACGAATTAAAAATACAAAAAAAAAAAAAAAAATTATAACTTGATAAATAGAGAAACCCGTAATCCATCCACAGTACAAAGTGTACTATAGATTTGCAAATAACCTTTTGCAGTGGGAGCAAAAAAAAAAAAAAAAAAACACCTTCCAACCTTTCTCTTTGGTTGGACTGTCATTAGAATATTGTTTTATTTTTTCGCACGGGATAATCAGAAATATGGACAGGCATCGTTTTAATAATTTTCCTCGATACGAACTTCAAGCTTAGAAGTACGTCCACTAAAGTATGTCTGTGTCAATACTATCCCTCCACGATTAATAAAAAAGGATAAATCAAAGTGGAGTGTGCATTTTATGACGAACAAAACTGTCCTGAGAGCTACTGAGTTTAGGAACAATGACTGGAGTAGTACTTAGCAATGTTATCTGCTCTTGCCATCATTCACCCCTCTCTGGTAGTTATAAACCACTGGGATTCGACCTTCGTTTCATCATAAAAGGGTATTATCTTTACTTTTACCATCGTTGACCTCTTTGGTAGTTGTAAACCACCGGGATTTGAACTTCGTTTCATCATAAAAGGGTAATGACGCATGAAAGAAGATAATCATCAAGTTCTAGAGGAAATGTTTTTAGCCCATTGCTGTCCTAATTAAGTTAGGCTTAAGTTTGGTTCATTTTCGCAAGACAATGTTATGGAATAACTGAAGTTAGTTTTTGTCATGTGAGAATGCTATAAAAACTAACGTTGAACGTAATAAATTTTATCGGGTTGAGGAGAAACCTTAGAATAGTTTCGGAACAAAACTTCACCTAAATGAAGGCAGCCTCATCGTTAAGTGCAGGCAAACTAACCACCAGATCAGCCATATATCTCTCACGATGATCAGCGTAATCAAAATCACATAGCAGTCAATAAGTTGAACTATCAACAGAACGTTTGAAATCTGTAGATTACTGAACTGCCCTAAGAAGTAGAGCAGCGCGTTCATAAATTGAGAAACATGTCCGATCTCATCTACTCTTATAGACGGTCTCACAACATTAATCGTAAGACAAAAGAGAGCAAACGGCGGTTGATTAAAAGGAGGTGGCGTTCAGCTCAAAGGTGGTGTTTACACACGCCTGCTGAGAACAGCAGGCTTATCGCGATGCCGACAGGTCCGATGGTTGCCGTAAATTATACTCCGATGTGGGTCTGGGTTTGGCTCCCATTCATCCGAAACATCAACGCTGAACGACGCTAACCTCTCTCGTGAACCGTGCCCACCCATACGACTACAGTTTCGCTTGAGATCCGGGTGGTGAAATTTATCACCTTTAAATACTTTTTCTTTGCTCGCATTTTTTATGAGGTTATGGTATTAATTGAAACTGTCGTCCTTGAAATAGCCCCTCTTACCTATTCCACGAGCCGATGTTTGCGACCTCACCTATAAAATTCGCCGTAAGGAATATTTCGTAGTGGTGCTCGCAATTATTACGGCTCAGTTCAAACAAATTTTGGACGTAACGGCTATTTATGAAATGGCCAGAACAGCGAAATAAAACAATGGTATGTTCGCTCGGAAATTTTATAAAACGACATTCCCGCAGCTCATTTATCGTTTGGACACGGTCAGCAGACCTTAAACATTCCGTGCAGAACGCGACATTCTCCAAATAGTTAACTAATTGTTATACATTAGTGGAGGCACACACACTCTCAGAACGGGGAGTTTTTTTAATATCTCAAACGCTGACCTGTTGAAGTAGCACATATTTCAGAAAAATGCTTCTATGAGGGTCTTCTTGTAAATCAAGAAAAAAATTAATTTAAATTCACGAAAGTCGAGTGTTTCATTTTAAAAACTGTTCGTATTTACAGAGAAACGGATTTTAAAAGAATTGTTGCCACCAGATTTGCTGAGAAAACACGATCGACTAGTTCTTCGCGTCGCTAGTATGGTTTTAAATGGCTCTTAACAATCTCCGAAGACGCGACGGCGAAAGGTGCATAATTTTGTAACCCAAGCAGTAGCAAACACTCATTTACATAGTTGCCGCTTGTGTGGACAACTTAGTTTTGCACATCTGGAAAATTTTGCTTCAAAAATAATCGACTTTGATTTCCTCCCATTTTGGCTGTCCGCCCTGATGAGGGTGTTGTTGGAAGACGTGTGCAGGTGTATTACAATTACAGTGCAATCTCTTTGAGTTTTTTTAAGCATCCCATTGGAAAGATCAGCGCCCTTTTAACCACCTGGCTGGTGACCCTAACTTACGAGAGGACGACTGTTTGCCGTGTGGGAGGGAAGAGTAGCTGTCTGGCTGGTTTCCATCAGGGCGGAATGGCGAACGTTATTATTACCTTGGTAGACGATTTTATTGTTCCTGCCCGACCCCATTTGGTCACGGAATTCGTGGAAGAAAGTACAAGGAGGGACAACTTTTGAAAGGCGGTTGGGGGTTATGAGTGCAAGCAGCTGGGAAGCAAGTTCGGCTTAATCTTATGCTGTCCACTCCGCTCTCTAATGAGATCAAAATTTTATTAGCTTTATTCTCGAATACGCATCAATAATAAACTGTTTTTGACGTTCTTTCTTCTAAATCCTAAATTAAAAGTACAATTAAATGCTTAGGACGTTTGTTGAAGGTTCGAACATTTCTAAATCTTTGATGGGGAAGTGGAGATCTGCTCCTGTGGTCAGTTTTAAGAAAAGTGGTTATTCTAATATTTTTAAGAATCTGTTATTGTTTCATATTGAAGAAAACAGTTGTTAATTGTAAACTTCAAAGAAATAAATTGTAAAGAAACATTCTCGAATCTTACTCTTCAGTTTTCAAGTTCAGTCGACCCTGGGTATGTGTGGGAGAAAATTTTCCGAAACGTTAGTAGGCATATCTTTATATTGATTATCAATTGATCTTGTAAGTGAAAATCAAAGTCGTCGACCAAAGTGAAAGTAGCGGGCAATCTCTTGATGCTCGGAACTGCAGCCGAAGCGACTGAGGCTGTCGTGGATCGTCTGTAAACCGTGCGCGTATTTTCTTCTGGCTGGTGTGTGAGATGAAAAACTTGGATTTCCGTGAGAGAAAACTTCTACTAATGTCCGTATGAGGCCGGCGAACTCATATGCAGTTAAACTTACAAAAGTTCTCCTACATGGGATTCAAAAGCAAGTCATACGGACACTGTTACGCAGGGCCTTCCAAAATAAGGTGTAAAGGAACATAAACTGAAGTAATTATTGGAAAGAACATTAATTCTGTAATGTTCAGGATAGCCTTTCCGAATAAGTGAAAATGCGCCTCTGGTCTGTACGTGATCATGAAAACAAAGTGCCACAGGGAGGAAAGTTGGGTTTTTCATATCGCAAAAGAGGCGAACTAGTTCAGAAGAATACATATTAATACAAAATTAATAACGGAAAAAAACTCGCGTACAAAGATTATTTAATAGTATAATTTTCGCCTGTGTGTCACAGGCATCTTCAGTACATTAAGCTCAAATTAAACAATAACTGACAATTCCAAAAGGGCGCTTTTTTTTTGTATCGATATGTCTACTCACGGTATATCTCTTTTAAAACTTAGAAGAATACATAATTTAGATATTGACGTCATAGCCTTAATTTCTTCGGCCCCATTACAAAACGTAACATAACGCCACTTTTTGAAGAAGCATAGCAGTGAAAGATCAGCATATGGTAAATGCGTGATGAGCAAGAAAGTTTGTCTATTACGGTGCATTCTGAAATGGGTACAGTGACTTGAAGAGCGAACCAATATGTTTCGGAAAAAACTGAACTGTTCGTCATTTTCACAAAACGCCAACAAATTCAGTGTGAATTTGGGCCGATATTTGTCTGTCTCTGCAAATGCATTCATTATTATCGTCGCGTATCCATGTACACAAGAGCTCATCTTCTATCAGATAAATTCGTAACAAGAACTTACCTGAAACTGTTCCTTTCTACTGTGATTTTGGAACGGCCATTATGTGTGTAGGCAAAATCTAAGGATTCAATCATGAATCGATTTGAGGGAAAAGGAGGAGGGGGGGATTAATTCTCGCCCCACACTCAACAAACGAGTCACTTCGCGTACTGGCATGTACTGATTGCGTATTCGCTGGCCGATTTGATTGTTTGTAAATTCTATTTTCCGAGAGAAAAGTATTCTTATCCGGGGAAAATTTAATTAAAAACCTCAGTAAAGTTCGTCACGTATAGACAGTGTATTCAACCAAGAAGTTCCGATCCATTATAAAACGTAGATTCGACGTTTTTCATAACCCACCTGCATACAAAAAGTAATCTTGATACGTCTTGATAAGTAAAATGTCACTAAATTCCAAATTTCAGTGAAATTCGACCAGTCAGAGCGACGGAGTTTTGCATTCGGTCAAAATGAATCTAATAAGTTACACATTTTTCGAAACGTACCTAAGGATGAAACACTACAAAAGCATAACGAATTTGGGGAATATTTTTAACTACCACAATTGATCGAAGCTGTCAGAGGCAATTAAAGTAATTTAATAGTGTGTTACTTTATGCACAATTGAGCATGATCTAAATAAACATACCTCTTTTTCATCTATGCTGAAATTAAGAATTTAACAGTAAACTATTATTTTTACGGCTATTTTGCCTGTTTCTGTTTAGGAGTGCCCCTTAAGCAGGCAAAATAGCTGTAAAAATAATAGTTTTTAAGAGGAGTAACATGGGAGTTTTCCCATAAAAAAAAATACCTACAGTAAACATTTTTTCACAAATTACACTCTATTTAATAACTACCTTATACCAATTTTGATTCATGATTTTGAAGTAGATATTTATCTTCGCAGACGATTTTGTTATCTCGTTGGGAACAGTATAGACACCTACCGTTACTTTA
Source organism: Typopeltis vanoorti (assembly GCF_054136105.1). Lineage (NCBI taxonomy): Eukaryota > Metazoa > Arthropoda > Arachnida > Uropygi > Thelyphonidae > Typopeltis > Typopeltis vanoorti. The sequence continues at coordinate 3,331,381 of NC_143558.1, forward strand.
CGCATATGATTGGCAATGATAATTATATTTTATTTATAAGCCGTAAATAAGATATTTATACTAAAAACCATGTCAGCAGTATTTCTGAACTGTGTTTTGAAGTCGCAATAATTATCTGCCAATTCAAACGCTAAATGTCGCTTAATATTTATTTAAGGAAGTAATGGGAGAAATTCAAAATTCCTAAATTTTATTAATTTCTATAAAATGCAAGTCCAAGATGAATTGACGTTTAGCAATTTGTCTATATCATCATAAATTTACGTAATCATACATGAAAACGCAAACACAAGGTGTAGATGATAGTGATTTAACCTTTGAACCCCCCCCCCCCCCCCCATTAATGGTAGTCTAGGTATCTTGTTAGCACGTTATTTTCAAAGGATCTTTCCCCTATTACTATAGAGGTCGGTATAGTGTTCTGCTTCGTTTCGTAACTCGACTACTGTTAGTGAAGCACGCCCTATTTCATGCGTGACTGCAATTGTTCCCACTTCTTTAGTTCCGCCAAGAAAGAGAACTCAAAGTGATGGCAGGTTCGAATATGTTACCGAAAAAAAAAAAAAAAAAAAAACTTTCAGAGACAGCGTCTGTGAGAGGTAGTGACTGGTGTATCGATTAACCTCTGCTATTAGGTGGTGGGTAGCTGGAAGACAGGCAAAGATTTATTGAAACGACGTTGCAGTTCGCGCTCGCTAATAAATCTGCAAACCGGATCAAGATGGGAACAGCTGCCAAGTATGCAAGAGCAGCCTTCATTTCAGCCACCTGGACATGGAATTTTTTTTGTATGAAAATGAAGCAAAAAAAAAAAAAAACGGAAGTTTAAGGCTACCTGCTGATTTGGTCAAGCACTGCTAATACCTAAACCAGTTCCTTCAATAATTAGAATCGTTACTTTTCTACCAGTGGTTTTTATTTTTATCTTCTGGTTTTATCCTCTCAAGGTAAATATGAGTTTCTTTTTCCGAATGTACGTTAGTGACCAGCGTGCTGTTAGCAGATTTTTGTGGTCAAAAGCAGTTCAACGAAGCCTCGTGAGATTTGCATAACGATTTTAGCACAGATGATGAAAATTCATATCGCTTTTATGGATGAGATGTTTGAGGGGTTCGAAAGAAAAACAAAAACCTGATATCGTGGCAGTGTCCAAGCTCATTTTTTCAGTGTAAGAGTTAAAACTATTCAAGAACTTAAATTTCAAATTCTTTGTCACCCTCTCACAATCCGAAATTCGCTTTGAGTCATTAAAAATGAAATTGCATATCTGGCGATAGAATAAAAACTTTTCCAAGTCAAAAAATATATCGTACATTATTACTCTGGCTGGGTTTGAGGGTTAGATTATCTAGAATCCTAAGCAATAGACCAAATTTAAACTTTTCAAGCCGCCTCTAAGCAAGGTGGTGATTCATGATCATGACAGACGATATTTTGCCTATTTAATAAATGTTCAAAAAATCAGCTATTTTGATTTCCCCTCATAGATATCATTTTTATTTTAATTTCTGAACCATTTCAAATGAAAATCTACATACTGGAACCATTAGCCTTTCTGGAAAAATTCGCATAAGTAAAATATTGATTATGCTTTTCATAAGGCTTAAAAACACACAAAGTAATTTCAACATTCCACTAGGAATGCCTTTGCCTAATTTCGACTCAAAAAAATTGCTGCATACCCCTCACGATATTCATACAGTAATATTCTGGGACGAGGTAATGGTAGTCGTGTTCTATTCACTATTGGCCATATGGGGCAATCATCTTGGTTGTAAGGGAAGCGGCATTCCCATGGACCCCTAGCTGGATCTATCCTCTCCTTCTACTACTTTGAGGAAGATCCACTTACTTTAATCTTTCCTATAAGGCCTTATCAGCCAACTCTTCTTATTTTTGACCCCTATGCTATTAGAGTACTCGAGGGCCATGGGATGTTTTCATTTCTGCCCT